>NW_027077646.1:0-66000 GCF_963924675.1 Phocoena phocoena | reverse complement strand
CTGTTTCAACAGAAGACAGGAAGGAGAAGGGAGAAACAGAGACAGAAAGAAAACACCTCCGGCTGCCGGTCACGCGCCCACTCAGGCGACATTTCCCACACGGAAGAAGGGACGTACACCTCCTGAAAGGCCCCACACTGTCAAGTCCCTTGGTTTGTCAAGAGGCAGACTTGGGGAGTGCAAGGAGCCCTACAGAGGGCTGCCCCGTGCCAAACCTCCACGCCGCCCAGCGGGCGGCCCCCTCTTCATCATCCCCCAAGGGCACGTCCCCGAGGCCTTCCTGGCTCGGTGGAGGGCCACGGCGGGGAGAGCTGGGCCCAAGAGCGATCAGGAGAGGACGGGGGGAACGGCTATCACGGGCTCCACTCAGAGCACAGGAGGCAAAAAGCCCACGAGGCCTGGCTCTCCCTCAAAGGGGTCTCCCCACCGCCGGCCCCCACGTCGGGCTGGGCTGGCACTGCTGCTTCTCGGGGGTGAGGTGGGGCGCCGAGTGATCACGTCACGGGCGGCGGTTGGCTTCACGGAGGCTGGAGCCCAGACCGGGCCCCGGTGCCGGTGCAAGCGGCCCGGGCCCGATCCCTTTCCACCCTCCCCGCTCCCGCAGGACACTGACCTCAAATGCTACGTACCGATCACCTAGGGTGACCGTACACAGATGCTCGTCCATGCACCTCTTTCTTCCGGCCCCCCAGTCAGGATCTGACTCGAGAGCCTTTCCTACCATGGCCAAGAACTCCGACACAGTACACCAGTGTCCCCGTGCCACGATCCCACCTGGGAGTCCCTCCTCCTTGAGCCTTGCTGAACTAGCAGAACCACTGACTTTTTCCTCTGATGAAACAGACTATTTCGGACGGGGGAAGGAGACAGAACAAAGAGCACGCACTCACCTGGAACACCAGCGCCTGGAGATGACCGACGTCCCCGGTTTCCCTCTTCCTCCTTTCCTTCCGCTCTGCCTCCTCTGCAACGAGAGAGAACCGAACGCCCATCACTCAGCGTGGGACCACCACGGTGCCGGTGAACGGGGGGCTGGGGGGGTCCGCGTACACCCCCGCCCGCGCAACCTTGAGAGAGAGCGCCTTCGGTTCCTACTCGAGTGTACCGGCACCCCCGGGCCAACCAAAAACTTCCGGACGAGGCGCGAGCGTGAGCGTGAGGAATCAACTCCACTCGTCCTTCGGAAATGGCACGGGTGCCAGCCGGGGCAGGGGGGTCGTTAGGCAGAAGCAGCTTGTACACAAAGAAGCGCGTCCAGTGAAAACCTTGACCCCGTCATCCCCCAAAAATCTCTTTCCCGGGGGAAGCACAGCCATCACACCCCGGCGTTGACAGGCGCGGAGCCTGTCTCTCCCCGGCTCTGCGCCCGTGGGACCATGGCGGGACACCCCCAGGTATCTTGGCAAGCCCGCGCGCGTCCTCCACAACTTCCCAGCGGTTCCTAGGACGCGTGGGTAAAGGGGCACCCACCCGTCTCCCCTCTGGCCGCACAAAGGTCCACCGCACGTACTTTCCGGGCACAAGGGCACGTCTTCTGGGACGTGGCCCACGTGAGACCTACCCTGCTCCTCTCCTCTGGGTGGACGCTGACGCCGGAGAACGTACCCTGGTCACGCTCACCCACACCCCGGTAACGACGACTCAGTGGCCCGCGCCTCAGAGCCACTTCCGTGGGAGACAGAAGAGGAGAGGAAGGAACAAGGCGGAAGCCTAGCGTCCAAAGAGGAGGGGCACCTGAGACACCCTATGCTCCTGCCTCCGGGCACAGACAAGGGCACCCTGCCCTGGGCAGCTGTCCGAAAAGAAACGGAGGGGACCTAGCAGGACACGACGTCGACGCCGCACAGGCGTGCCAACGCCACGGCACGCCTACAGCGCCGTGAGAGCAGCCCAAAAGGCAGAAGACTACCTATCGCTACGTGAGCCCGCTGGGGTCAGGGAGCAGGCGACACGCACACAGCCCTCTGCGGCCCGTTGTCCTCACCTGCATTCAACCCCGGGAGCACACACACGCACGCAGAAATGACGTGTGCTTCCCTCCGCAGACGGGGACAACCCGGGAGCGGCCATCGAGCAACGGTGAGGGCTAGGGCTTTGGCTCTGACTGGGAGAAAGTTCTATCCGCAGCGGCACCCCCGAGGCGGTTACGGGGAGAAAGTACAAGAGAAGGGACCTTTTGTACACGCTCTGTAGGCGTCCGTACACGAGCTTACACACGACGCACACGTGATACGCACGCGCGCCCACGCACACGTTCGTGTACCTGCGTGCTTACGAATGAACGCGTGGAGCAGGGAACGAGTGAACGAACCGACGAACGAGTCCGGGGGGTTTGAGGCGAGAGTACAGACACACTCCCATGGAGGGCTCCCCAGAAGGGTCTACTGAACTGATGGCCCTCCCCAGGGTCATCTGTCTGTGCGGATGGAGGGGAGCCACTGGGATGTACACCCGTCCCAGCAACTCCAAACCACCTCCCTGCACCCCCTACCCCGGGCACTCCGTGGCAGAGCGACCGCCTGACGCCCCTGGAGGTGAGCAGGGGCAATGTGCCCCAGCTCCCTGGGTCCCCGTCAGTTCCTCCCGCTGCCACAGTGGCCTAGACCCTCTCGGGCCTGCTCCTGAGCCCTTAAGCCAGTTCACGTAGCGGGATGAGAACAGCAGAGAGGCAACCACGCAGGAGGAGGAGAAACCCAGGTCCTTGTGCCACCTCTCGGCTCTGAATCAATGTCCCGAGAGAGCTAGGGTTCTGCCCGACACGACCCAGGTGGATGCCCGTCCCCAGGTGTGCAGACATGACAGGGTCCCGGTCGCCAGGACCCGTGGGCCAGGCAACGTGGACTCAAGACCACTCCCGGAGGGGAGTGGAGATGGACCCACGGACGCACGGATTCCTTGGGATGTCTTTACCTGTGCGCTCCTACTGCCAAGGAGAAGCCCCAAAAGGAAGAGACACCGCCTCCCCCAACCCCCCAGTAGGTCCCACCCCACTGGGAAGGCTTGGGTGGCTCTTGGGCCTCCCTGGGCCTTTGTCCCTGGGCCTTTTTTGATCCGCAAAGGGCGGAGGGAGAGGCCACGCTCGCGAAGGTGCTGGGCATTTCTGGAGCAACAGTGCCA
Source organism: Phocoena phocoena (assembly GCF_963924675.1). Taxonomy (NCBI): domain Eukaryota; kingdom Metazoa; phylum Chordata; class Mammalia; order Artiodactyla; family Phocoenidae; genus Phocoena; species Phocoena phocoena. Next base: position 62,883 of record NW_027077646.1, on the reverse strand, counting down.
TCAAGCGGAAGCTTTTTGAGCACGGCCTCCAGCCCCTGCCTGTGCATACCGTGGGGAAGGCCTGTGACGGGAGGAGGGCTGGCTTCGGAGCACTGGGAGGATACCCGGGCCGAACCTGGCCGCCCGGCACGCCTCCGCAGTAGGGGTGGAAGCCACACGCGGTGGGGTTCGGGGCCGGGCTCGCCCACCGAGGAGCCCCTGGCTGCCAGGCCCGCCGCGCTCCCCACCCTCGGGGCCGTGGCCTCGGCAGCCGCCATGTTCAGGAACAAGGAGCTGGAAGCTCCCACCCCGGGGCATCTGGCCCCTGGATCGTGGCCCTCCCTGCAGGAGCGAGGTCGGCCAGTGGGGTCCCTGGGGTCTCAGGGCCACCGGGGACCCCGCACCCGCCGCCGGTGCCCCGGCGGAGGCCCCGGGCCCAGCCACCGTGGACCACGGGGAAAGGGGAGGAGGTGGCCGCCCGGTGCCCTGTCGGGGGCAGCACCCTGCAGACGGCCCGCAGAACGTGTCCTCGTTAGTGCTTGCTCCCAGACGCAGACGAGGAAGAGTAATGCAGGGGCGCTGCACGTTCCACCCTCTCACAGCTGGATCTGGGTTTCGGTTTGTTTACTTCTTGCTCCCGCCAGAGAGAGCCCCGATCCCAGGCCCCGCCGCATCCCGTGAGGCCCTGCCTGTGCCGTAGGACACAGGGTATCCAGGACCCACTGGCGATGGGACGGAAGTGGGCCACGATCGATCGGTACGCAGAGAGGGACGGCACCGTCCGCAGCGAGGGGATCCAGGTCCGTTTTCCGCACCCGAGCTCACCTCGGGAACAGGAACTCTGCGGCCGGGGCACGCCCTATTCCTCGGCCTCCCTCCCCGTGGACGACCCGGGGGTCCTCTCGTTTGGGGAAGACTCCTGGGAGTTTTCACAAGCGGCTCCACCTTCTGCAGGTGCAGCCGTTGGCCCCGGCCAGAGGGGCACGCTGAGAGCACCTGCGGCCGGCGACCAGTCAGAGCGCCTAGCTACCTCAGGACCGGGCCCCTGGCAAAGGCTCTGCCCACCTAAGATGGCCTCACAACGTGTCGGGCGACTCACAGGCGCGAAAGGAGACGGGCGCGGGGCGGGTTTCAGCGCCCTTCCAGGAGGGGTACGTGTGGGGGGAGGGTAGCCCTCCCCCACACCGCACCCCGCCCCTCCCCCCGCCCCGGGACCGGACCCCCCCCCCACGCCAGCCCACCACCCACCCCCGCCCCGGCAGATAAGAGCTGGGCCAAGGGCAGGAACGGGCCACCGCACAGCTTGCTCCAGAAGCGGCCTATCGGGTCCGCCGGGGACTCGAAGGCACCGCCCTGTGCCCAGGAGTACGCACCTCGTTCCTGGCCTTGGCAGACAAGCTGGATGAGTGGTGGTCATGGGGGAGAGGACAAGGGCGGGAGGCGTTCCTCTCAGTCCAACAGAGGTGAGCTTCAGGCAGCTTCTTCAGACCTCTTCCCCTTGATCCCCTGGCTGGGCCGCAGGTGCAAGCACAGGGCCGAGACCCGGAGGGCCAGGCCGGAATGCAAGCCGGGGCCTTTCCTTCTCGTCGCTGAACGGAGGCTCAGGGCCTCGTGGGGAGAAAGCTGAAGCCTGCTGCAAATGCATGGCCCGGGGGTCCACTCGGCGGGGCTCTGCTCAGCTCCTCTCCTCTCCTCTCGTGTCCTGCCCTCTCCTCCTCTCCGGGAGCCCCGTCCGGGAGCACTCGGGACAGGCCAGGTCAGGCCCGGGCCACAATCCCGGAGACCGCGCGAGATGGCAGCGCAGCCACCGACTGACTGGACTCTTCGGCTCAGGTGAAGGGCTCCTTCTGCGGTGGCTCCTGCGTCCCGCGAGCGCCGTCCCCTTCTGGACTCGGACTGCCAGCTCTCGCTGGGCCTCGGGCGCCCTCGGCACTCGGTAGCCAGGCTCCACGTGTCGTCTCTGAGCTGGACAGAAGGTGGTCGGCGGGCCCGCCTCGGCCGCTGCCGCCAAGGGCGGCGGAACTCCCGTTGCCCGCGGTGGTCTCTGGCTGGGCCGCACCGCGGCCCAGAGAGGCTTCCGGGGCCCTGGGCCCGCCTAGGCCGAACCTCCTCTGGCGCCGAGGGGAAGGGACACGCGGCCAAATGCCCGCAGAACCGCGGCCTGGCCTCCTTCGGAGCCGCTTCCTCTAGTCACGCCCGGACGTGGCGGCCACCAGGGTCCACCGAGACTCCACCTCCTGTAGCCCCACACGCCAGGCGGCCGGGCTGTGCGCCTTGTGCCACTGCCCGTCTCTGGAGCGTCCACGGCACCGCCGGGCCTTGGGCCACGGGCCACGCTTCCCGCCCCTTCCCAGGCGGAGCTCCTGACTTCCCGGGGCCACTGTCCAGTGTTCCCGACTTCAATCCTTTGTCACTCCTCCCCAGGAAGGGACGGCGGGTACAGGGTTCGCGGGATCGGCGGACCCGTTCCTCTTGATGACGGAACTGCACCACGGGTGCCAACCTGCCCTGCCCCTTCCCCTCCCCCAGGCCCTCTCCCTCTGCCCTTTGCCGAGGGAAAAACGAAATGCCAACCTCTGCCCAACCTGCCAAAGGCAGGATGGCTCATCAACCTGGCCGCTTCAGAGGGGCGCGCCTCAAACTCTGGCCCTGCATCCTGCGGGGCCTCGTCTCTGTGGGGTCCTCTTAGCCTGCCGTTATGACTCCCCATCCAGGCACCCAGCCGTGGACCGGCAGCCGTGTCTTTAGCAGCCCACATTTGCCTAACGCCTCGGGAAACGCTCTGAGTGTGAGCACAGAGATCCAGTCACGTCTGGCCGGTGCCTGGCGAGGCACCTCCTCACCAGTCACCGAGGGGCAAGCAGCCCGAAGCAAAGGGCCGGCAGCCCACAGGCACAGACGCGGTGCGGGACGAGCTCGGCCTCCTGTGGCAAGACGATGGACTTCCCCCGAGGACCTGGCTCTTCTCCCACGGCGGCCCGGGGGCGGGAGGGTGGCAGTGGGGTTTGGTGTTCAGGCGTGGACGGTGGCACGCACGGGTCCGTCGGGAGGGCCGCCGGGCGCTGCCCCAGAGACGCCGGAGCGGGCCAGTCTCCTGACACCGCCCAGGGGAAGGCCAGGGATGGGAAGACACCCCCCGGGGTGGGTGTGTGGGTGGGTGTAGGCTCCCGCCAACTCGCTGTGCTTTACACCTCGGAGCGACTGGGAGCCACCGGGGACTCCTCTTTAGTTTCTTTGCGGTGCACTGGCCAGTGTGGTTTAGACACAGGTTCCGGCCCTTAAGCATCTTCTCAGCGCCCGCCTGGTTGCACTGACTTGGGTGGAGGACGGGGTGGGCCACTGGGGGCACTGCCGCCACCGGCCCCACCCATGTTGGCTGAAGGAACACACTCTGGATGCCAAGTGCTCCGCGGACACGAGGCCTTGGAAAGAGAAGAGAGCTCTGGTCCACCGCCGCCTCGGGAAGCACCAGGCGTCCTCCGTGCTGAAAAGAACCGGAGGGACGGGACGGGACGGGATCGCATCTTCTCTCCTTTTCCCTCGCTTCTGTCTCAGCACGCCTTCCTCTCTTTCCCTAACTCCGAATCTGCCGCGCCTCCGGGCCTTGGCAATTCTTTCAAGCCGCGGTACTGAGGTGCGTCGAGGAAAGAACACCCACAAGAGCCCCGCCGTGCTGAGTGCACGTCTTCCGGGACCCGGGACCCACGCCCCACGCCGGAGGACTTGACTCGACGCCCAGATATTACCGTGAAGGGCTCCTGGGATGGCCAAACAGGGTCCTCTGGAAGGCAGTGTCACCCCAGAAATGCCACGCTGCCCTTGCTGCTCGAGCCCTGCCTCCGCCCTTCGCTAAGCACGAAACGTCAGCCGCGCCGCCGACCCCTCGCTAAACCACGGCGCCACACGCTCACCAGCCCGCCTGGAGAAGCCTTCAATTACCCTGAGCCAGGGTAGGAGGCGTCCTCCTCCCGGCAAGACTGTTTCAACAGAAGACAGGAAGGAGAAGGGAGAAACAGAGACAGAAAGAAAACACCTCCGGCTGCCGGTCACGCGCCCACTCAGGCGACATTTCCCACACGGAAGAAGGGACGTACACCTCCTGAAAGGCCCCACACTGTCAAGTCCCTTGGTTTGTCAAGAGGCAGACTTGGGGAGTGCAAGGAGCCCTACAGAGGGCTGCCCCGTGCCAAACCTCCACGCCGCCCAGCGGGCGGCCCCCTCTTCATCATCCCCCAAGGGCACGTCCCCGAGGCCTTCCTGGCTCGGTGGAGGGCCACGGCGGGGAGAGCTGGGCCCAAGAGCGATCAGGAGAGGACGGGGGGAACGGCTATCACGGGCTCCACTCAGAGCACAGGAGGCAAAAAGCCCACGAGGCCTGGCTCTCCCTCAAAGGGGTCTCCCCACCGCCGGCCCCCACGTCGGGCTGGGCTGGCACTGCTGCTTCTCGGGGGTGAGGTGGGGCGCCGAGTGATCACGTCACGGGCGGCGGTTGGCTTCACGGAGGCTGGAGCCCAGACCGGGCCCCGGTGCCGGTGCAAGCGGCCCGGGCCCGATCCCTTTCCACCCTCCCCGCTCCCGCAGGACACTGACCTCAAATGCTACGTACCGATCACCTAGGGTGACCGTACACAGATGCTCGTCCATGCACCTCTTTCTTCCGGCCCCCCAGTCAGGATCTGACTCGAGAGCCTTTCCTACCATGGCCAAGAACTCCGACACAGTACACCAGTGTCCCCGTGCCACGATCCCACCTGGGAGTCCCTCCTCCTTGAGCCTTGCTGAACTAGCAGAACCACTGACTTTTTCCTCTGATGAAACAGACTATTTCGGACGGGGGAAGGAGACAGAACAAAGAGCACGCACTCACCTGGAACACCAGCGCCTGGAGATGACCGACGTCCCCGGTTTCCCTCTTCCTCCTTTCCTTCCGCTCTGCCTCCTCTGCAACGAGAGAGAACCGAACGCCCATCACTCAGCGTGGGACCACCACGGTGCCGGTGAACGGGGGGCTGGGGGGGTCCGCGTACACCCCCGCCCGCGCAACCTTGAGAGAGAGCGCCTTCGGTTCCTACTCGAGTGTACCGGCACCCCCGGGCCAACCAAAAACTTCCGGACGAGGCGCGAGCGTGAGCGTGAGGAATCAACTCCACTCGTCCTTCGGAAATGGCACGGGTGCCAGCCGGGGCAGGGGGGTCGTTAGGCAGAAGCAGCTTGTACACAAAGAAGCGCGTCCAGTGAAAACCTTGACCCCGTCATCCCCCAAAAATCTCTTTCCGGGGGGAAGCACAGCCATCACACCCCGGCGTTGACAGGCGCGGAGCCTGTCTCTCCCCGGCTCTGCGCCCGTGGGACCATGGCGGGACACCCCCAGGTATCTTGGCAAGCCCGCGCGCGTCCTCCACAACTTCCCAGCGGTTCCTAGGACGCGTGGGTAAAGGGGCACCCACCCGTCTCCCCTCTGGCCGCACAAAGGTCCACCGCACGTACTTTCCGGGCACAAGGGCACGTCTTCTGGGACGTGGCCCACGTGAGACCTACCCTGCTCCTCTCCTCTGGGTGGACGCTGACGCCGGAGAACGTACCCTGGTCACGCTCACCCACACCCCGGTAACGACGACTCAGTGGCCCGCGCCTCAGAGCCACTTCCGTGGGAGACAGAAGAGGAGAGGAAGGAACAAGGCGGAAGCCTAGCGTCCAAAGAGGAGGGGCACCTGAGACACCCTATGCTCCTGCCTCCGGGCACAGACAAGGGCACCCTGCCCTGGGCAGCTGTCCGAAAAGAAACGGAGGGGACCTAGCAGGACACGACGTCGACGCCGCACAGGCGTGCCAACGCCACGGCACGCCTACAGCGCCGTGAGAGCAGCCCAAAAGGCAGAAGACTACCTATCGCTACGTGAGCCCGCTGGGGTCAGGGAGCAGGCGACACGCACACAGCCCTCTGCGGCCCGTTGTCCTCACCTGCATTCAACCCCGGGAGCACACACACGCACGCAGAAATGACGTGTGCTTCCCTCCGCAGACGGGGACAACCCGGGAGCGGCCATCGAGCAACGGTGAGGGCTAGGGCTTTGGCTCTGACTGGGAGAAAGTTCTATCCGCAGCGGCACCCCCGAGGCGGTTACGGGGAGAAAGTACAAGAGAAGGGACCTTTTGTACACGCACACAGCCCTCTGCGGCCCGTTGTCCTCACCTGCATTCAACCCCGGGAGCACACACACGCACGCAGAAATGACGTGTGCTTCCCTCCGCAGACGGGGACAACCCGGGAGCGGCCATCGAGCAACGGTGAGGGCTAGGGCTTTGGCTCTGACTGGGAGAAAGTTCTATCCGCAGCGGCACCCCCGAGGCGGTTACGGGGAGAAAGTACAAGAGAAGGGACCTTTTGTACACGCTCTGTAGGCGTCCGTACACGAGCTTACACACGACGCACACGTGATACGCACGCGCGCCCACGCACACGTTCGTGTACCTGCGTGCTTACGAATGAACGCGTGGAGCAGGGAACGAGTGAACGAACCGACGAACGAGTCCGGGGGGTTTGAGGCGAGAGTACAGACACACTCCCATGGAGGGCTCCCCAGAAGGGTCTACTGAACTGATGGCCCTCCCCAGGGTCATCTGTCTGTGCGGATGGAGGGGAGCCACTGGGATGTACACCCGTCCCAGCAACTCCAAACCACCTCCCTGCACCCCCTACCCCGGGCACTCCGTGGCAGAGCGACCGCCTGACGCCCCTGGAGGTGAGCAGGGGCAATGTGCCCCAGCTCCCTGGGTCCCCGTCAGTTCCTCCCGCTGCCACAGTGGCCTAGACCCTCTCGGGCCTGCTCCTGAGCCCTTAAGCCAGTTCACGTAGCGGGATGAGAACAGCAGAGAGGCAACCACGCAGGAGGAGGAGAAACCCAGGTCCTTGTGCCACCTCTCGGCTCTGAATCAATGTCCCGAGAGAGCTAGGGTTCTGCCCGACACGACCCAGGTGGATGCCCGTCCCCAGGTGTGCAGACATGACAGGGTCCCGGTCGCCAGGACCCGTGGGCCAGGCAACGTGGACTCAAGACCACTCCCGGAGGGGAGTGGAGATGGACCCACGGACGCACGGATTCCTTGGGATGTCTTTACCTGTGCGCTCCTACTGCCAAGGAGAAGCCCCAAAAGGAAGAGACACCGCCTCCCCCAACCCCCCAGTAGGTCCCACCCCACTGGGAAGGCTTGGGTGGCTCTTGGGCCTCCCTGGGCCTTTGTCCCTGGGCCTTGTTTGATCCGCAAAGGGCGGAGGGAGAGGCCACGCTCGCGAAGGTGCTGGGCATTTCTGGAGCAACAGTGCCATCAAGCGGAAGCTTTTTGAGCACGGCCTCCAGCCCCTGCCTGTGCATACCGTGGGGAAGGCCTGTGACGGGAGGAGGGCTGGCTTCGGAGCACTGGGAGGATTCCCGGGCCGAACCTGGCCGCCCGGCACGCCTCCGCAGTAGGGGTGGAAGCCACACGCGGTGGGGTTCGGGGCCGGGCTCGCCCACCGAGGAGCCCCTGGCTGCCAGGCCCGCCGCGCTCCCCACCCTCGGGGCCGTGGCCTCGGCAGCCGCCATGTTCAGGAACAAGGAGCTGGAAGCTCCCACCCCGGGGCATCTGGCCCCTGGATCGTGGCCCTCCCTGCAGGAGCGAGGTCGGCCAGTGGGGTCCCTGGGGTCTCAGGGCCACCGGGGACCCCGCACCCGCCGCCGGTGCCCCGGCGGAGGCCCCGGGCCCAGCCACCGTGGACCACGGGGAAAGGGGAGGAGGTGGCCGCCCGGTGCCCTGTCGGGGGCAGCACCCTGCAGACGGCCCGCAGAACGTGTCCTCGTTAGTGCTTGCTCCCAGACGCAGACGAGGAAGAGTAATGCAGGGGCGCTGCACGTTCCACCCTCTCACAGCTGGATCTGGGTTTCGGTTTGTTTACTTCTTGCTCCCGCCAGAGAGAGCCCCGATCCCAGGCCCCGCCGCATCCCGTGAGGCCCTGCCTGTGCCGTAGGACACAGGGTATCCAGGACCCACTGGCGATGGGACGGAAGTGGGCCACGATCGATCGGTACGCAGAGAGGGACGGCACCGTCCGCAGCGAGGGGATCCAGGTCCGTTTTCCGCACCCGAGCTCACCTCGGGAACAGGAACTCTGCGGCCGGGGCACGCCCTATTCCTCGGCCTCCCTCCCCGTGGACGACCCGGGGGTCCTCTCGTTTGGGGAAGACTCCTGGGAGTTTTCACAAGCGGCTCCACCTTCTGCAGGTGCAGCCGTTGGCCCCGGCCAGAGGGGCACGCTGAGAGCACCTGCGGCCGGCGACCAGTCAGAGCGCCTAGCTACCTCAGGACCGGGCCCCTAGCAAAGGCTCTGCCCACCTAAGATGGCCTCACAACGTGTCGGGCGACTCACAGGCGCGAAAGGAGACGGGCGCGGGGCGGGTTTCAGCGCCCTTCCAGGAGGGGTACGTGTGGGGGGAGGGTAGCCCTCCCCCACACCGCACCCCGCCCCTCCCCCCGCCCCGGGACCCGACCCCCCCACACACACCAGCCCACCACCCACCCCCGCCCCGGCAGATAAGAGCTGGGCCAAGGGCAGGAACGGGCCACCGCACAGCTTGCTCCAGAAGCGGCCTATCGGGTCCGCCGGGGACTCGAAGGCACCGCCCTGTGCCCAGGAGTACGCACCTCGTTCCTGGCCTTGGCAGACAAGCTGGATGAGTGGTGGTCATGGGGGAGAGGACAAGGGCGGGAGGCGTTCCTCTCAGTCCAACAGAGGTGAGCTTCAGGCAGCTTCTTCAGACCTCTTCCCCTTGATCCCCTGGCTGGGCCGCAGGTGCAAGCACAGGGCCGAGACCCGGAGGGCCAGGCCGGAATGCAAGCCGGGGCCTTTCCTTCTCGTCGCTGAACGGAGGCTCAGGGCCTCGTGGGGAGAAAGCTGAAGCCTGCTGCAAATGCATGGCCCGGGAGTCCACTCGGCGGGGCTCTGCTCAGCTCCTCTCCTCTCCTCTCGTGTCCTGCCCTCTCCTCCTCTCCGGGAGCCCCGTCCGGGAGCACTCGGGACAGGCCAGGTCAGGCCCGGGCCACAATCCCGGAGACCGCGCGAGATGGCAGCGCAGCCACCGACTGACTGGACTCTTCGGCTCAGGTGAAGGGCTCCTTCTGCGGTGGCTCCTGCGTCCCGCGAGCGCCGTCCCCTTCTGGACTCGGACTGCCAGCTCTCGCTGGGCCTCGGGCGCCCTCGGCACTCGGTAGCCAGGCTCCACGTGTCGTCTCTGAGCTGGACAGAAGGTGGTCGGCGGGCCCGCCTCGGCCGCTGCCGCCAAGGGCGGCGGAACTCCCGTTGCCCGCGGTGGTCTCTGGCTGGGCCGCACCGCGGCCCAGAGAGGCTTCCGGGGCCCTGGGCCCGCCTAGGCCGAACCTCCTCTGGCGCCGAGGGGAAGGGACACGCGGCCAAATGCCCGCAGAACCGCGGCCTGGCCTCCTTCGGAGCCGCTTCCTCTAGTCACGCCCGGACGTGGCGGCCACCAGGGTCCACCGAGACTCCACCTCCTGTAGCCCCACACGCCAGGCGGCCGGGCTGTGCGCCTTGTGCCACTGCCCGTCTCTGGAGCGTCCACGGCACCGCCGGGCCTTGGGCCACGGGCCACGCTTCCCGCCCCTTCCCAGGCGGAGCTCTTGACTTCCCGGGGCCACTGTCCAGTGTTCCCGACTTCAATCCTTTGTCACTCCTCCCCAGGAAGGGACGGCGGGTACAGGGTTCGCGGGATCGGCGGACCCGTTCCTCTTGATGACGGAACTGCACCACGGGTGCCAACCTGCCCTGCCCCTTCCCCTCCCCCAGGCCCTCTCCCTCTGCCCTTTGCCGAGGGAAAAACGAAATGCCAACCTCTGCCCAACCTGCCAAAGGCAGGATGGCTCATCAACCTGGCCGCTTCAGAGGGGCGCGCCTCAAACTCTGGCCCTGCATCCTGCGGGGCCTCGTCTCTGTGGGGTCCTCTTAGCCTGCCGTTATGACTCCCCATCCAGGCACCCAGCCGTGGACCGGCAGCCGTGTCTTTAGCAGCCCACATTTGCCTAACGCCTCGGGAAACGCTCTGAGTGTGAGCACAGAGATCCAGTCACGTCTGGCCGGTGCCTGGCGAGGCACCTCCTCACCAGTCACCGAGGGGCAAGCAGCCCGAAGCAAAGGGCCGGCAGCCCACAGGCACAGACGCGGTGCGGGACGAGCTCGGCCTCCTGTGGCAAGACGATGGACTTCCCCCGAGGACCTGGCTCTTCTCCCACGGCGGCCCGGGGGCGGGAGGGTGGCAGTGGGGTTTGGTGTTCAGGCGTGGACGGTGGCACGCACGGGTCCGTCGGGAGGGCCGCCGGGCGCTGCCCCAGAGACGCCGGAGCGGGCCAGTCTCCTGACACCGCCCAGGGGAAGGCCAGGGATGGGAAGACACCCCCCGGGGTGGGTGTGTGGGTGGGTGTAGGCTCCCGCCAACTCGCTGTGCTTTACACCTCGGAGCGACTGGGAGCCACCGGGGACTCCTCTTTAGTTTCTTTGCGGTGCACTGGCCAGTGTGGTTTAGACACAGGTTCCGGCCCTTAAGCATCTTCTCAGCGCCCGCCTGGTTGCACTGACTTGGGTGGAGGACGGGGTGGGCCACTGGGGGCACTGCCGCCACCGGCCCCACCCATGTTGGCTGAAGGAACACACTCTGGATGCCAAGTGCTCCGCGGACACGAGGCCTTGGAAAGAGAAGAGAGCTCTGGTCCACCGCCGCCTCGGGAAGCACCACGCGTCCTCCGTGCTGAAAAGAACCGGAGGGACGGGACGGGACGGGATCGCATCTTCTCTCCTTTTCCCTCGCTTCTGTCTCAGCACGCCTTCCTCTCTTTCCCTAACTCCGAATCTGCCGCGCCTCCGGGCCTTGGCAATTCTTTCAAGCCGCGGTACTGAGGTGCGTCGAGGAAAGAACACCCACAAGAGCCCCGCCGTGCTGAGTGCACGTCTTCCGGGACCCGGGACCCACGCCCCACGCCGGAGGACTTGACTCGACGCCCAGATATTACCGTGAAGGGCTCCTGGGATGGCCAAACAGGGTCCTCTGGAAGGCAGTGTCACCCCAGAAATGCCACGCTGCCCTTGCTGCTCGAGCCCTGCCTCCGCCCTTCGCTAAGCACGAAACGTCAGCCGCGCCGCCGACCCCTCGCTAAACCACGGCGCCACACGCTCACCAGCCCGCCTGGAGAAGCCTTCAATTACCCTGAGCCAGGGTAGGAGGCGTCCTCCTCCCGGCAAGACTGTTTCAACAGAAGACAGGAAGGAGAAGGGAGAAACAGAGACAGAAAGAAAACACCTCCGGCTGCCGGTCACGCGCCCACTCAGGCGACATTTCCCACACGGAAGAAGGGACGTACACCTCCTGAAAGGCCCCACACTGTCAAGTCCCTTGGTTTGTCAAGAGGCAGACTTGGGGAGTGCAAGGAGCCCTACAGAGGGCTGCCCCGTGCCAAACCTCCACGCCGCCCAGCGGGCGGCCCCCTCTTCATCATCCCCCAAGGGCACGTCCCCGAGGCCTTCCTGGCTCGGTGGAGGGCCACGGCGGGGAGAGCTGGGCCCAAGAGCGATCAGGAGAGGACGGGGGGAACGGCTATCACGGGCTCCACTCAGAGCACAGGAGGCAAAAAGCCCACGAGGCCTGGCTCTCCCTCAAAGGGGTCTCCCCACCGCCGGCCCCCACGTCGGGCTGGGCTGGCACTGCTGCTTCTCGGGGGTGAGGTGGGGCGCCGAGTGATCACGTCACGGGCGGCGGTTGGCTTCACGGAGGCTGGAGCCCAGACCGGGCCCCGGTGCCGGTGCAAGCGGCCCGGGCCCGATCCCTTTCCACCCTCCCCGCTCCCGCAGGACACTGACCTCAAATGCTACGTACCGATCACCTAGGGTGACCGTACACAGATGCTCGTCCATGCACCTCTTTCTTCCGGCCCCCCAGTCAGGATCTGACTCGAGAGCCTTTCCTACCATGGCCAAGAACTCCGACACAGTACACCAGTGTCCCCGTGCCACGATCCCACCTGGGAGTCCCTCCTCCTTGAGCCTTGCTGAACTAGCAGAACCACTGACTTTTTCGTCTGATGAAACAGACTATTTCGGACGGGGGAAGGAGACAGAACAAAGAGCACGCACTCACCTGGAACACCAGCGCCTGGAGATGACCGACGTCCCCGGTTTCCCTCTTCCTCCTTTCCTTCCGCTCTGCCTCCTCTGCAACGAGAGAGAACCGAACGCCCATCACTCAGCGTGGGACCACCACGGTGCCGGTGAACGGGGGGCTGGGGGGGTCCGCGTACACCCCCGCCCGCGCAACCTTGAGAGAGAGCGCCTTCGGTTCCTACTCGAGTGTACCGGCACCCCCGGGCCAACCAAAAACTTCCGGACGAGGCGCGAGCGTGAGCGTGAGGAATCAACTCCACTCGTCCTTCGGAAATGGCACGGGTGCCAGCCGGGGCAGGGGGGTCGTTAGGCAGAAGCAGCTTGTACACAAAGAAGCGCGTCCAGTGAAAACCTTGACCCCGTCATCCCCCAAAAATCTCTTTCCGGGGGGAAGCACAGCCATCACACCCCGGCGTTGACAGGCGCGGAGCCTGTCTCTCCCCGGCTCTGCGCCCGTGGGACCATGGCGGGACACCCCCAGGTATCTTGGCAAGCCCGCGCGCGTCCTCCACAACTTCCCAGCGGTTCCTAGGACGCGTGGGTAAAGGGGCACCCACCCGTCTCCCCTCTGGCCGCACAAAGGTCCACCGCACGTACTTTCCGGGCACAAGGGCACGTCTTCTGGGACGTGGCCCACGTGAGACCTACCCTGCTCCTCTCCTCTGGGTGGACGCTGACGCCGGAGAACGTACCCTGGTCACGCTCACCCACACCCCGGTAACGACGACTCAGTGGCCCGCGCCTCAGAGCCACTTCCGTGGGAGACAGAAGAGGAGAGGAAGGAACAAGGCGGAAGCCTAGCGTCCAAAGAGGAGGGGCACCTGAGACACCCTATGCTCCTGCCTCCGGGCACAGACAAGGGCACCCTGCCCTGGGCAGCTGTCCGAAAAGAAACGGAGGGGACCTAGCAGGACACGACGTCGACGCCGCACAGGCGTGCCAACGCCACGGCACGCCTACAGCGCCGTGAGAGCAGCCCAAAAGGCAGAAGACTACCTATCGCTACGTGAGCCCGCTGGGGTCAGGGAGCAGGCGACACGCACACAGCCCTCTGCGGCCCGTTGTCCTCACCTGCATTCAACCCCGGGAGCACACACACGCACGCAGAAATGACGTGTGCTTCCCTCCGCAGACGGGGACAACCCGGGAGCGGCCATCGAGCAACGGTGAGGGCTAGGGCTTTGGCTCTGACTGGGAGAAAGTTCTATCCGCAGCGGCACCCCCGAGGCGGTTACGGGGAGAAAGTACAAGAGAAGGGACCTTTTGTACACGCTCTGTAGGCGTCCGTACACGAGCTTACACACGACGCACACGTGATACGCACGCGCGCCCACGCACACGTTCGTGTACCTGCGTGCTTACGAATGAACGCGTGGAGCAGGGAACGAGTGAACGAACCGACGAACGAGTCCGGGGGGTTTGAGGCGAGAGTACAGACACACTCCCATGGAGGGCTCCCCAGAAGGGTCTACTGAACTGATGGCCCTCCCCAGGGTCATCTGTCTGTGCGGATGGAGGGGAGCCACTGGGATGTACACCCGTCCCAGCAACTCCAAACCACCTCCCTGCACCCCCTACCCCGGGCACTCCGTGGCAGAGCGACCGCCTGACGCCCCTGGAGGTGAGCAGGGGCAATGTGCCCCAGCTCCCTGGGTCCCCGTCAGTTCCTCCCGCTGCCACAGTGGCCTAGACCCTCTCGGGCCTGCTCCTGAGCCCTTAAGCCAGTTCACGTAGCGGGATGAGAACAGCAGAGAGGCAACCACGCAGGAGGAGGAGAAACCCAGGTCCTTGTGCCACCTCTCGGCTCTGAATCAATGTCCCGAGAGAGCTAGGGTTCTGCCCGACACGACCCAGGTGGATGCCCGTCCCCAGGTGTGCAGACATGACAGGGTCCCGGTCGCCAGGACCCGTGGGCCAGGCAACGTGGACTCAAGACCACTCCCGGAGGGGAGTGGAGATGGACCCACGGACGCACGGATTCCTTGGGATGTCTTTACCTGTGCGCTCCTACTGCCAAGGAGAAGCCCCAAAAGGAAGAGACACCGCCTCCCCCAACCCCCCAGTAGGTCCCACCCCACTGGGAAGGCTTGGGTGGCTCTTGGGCCTCCCTGGGCCTTTGTCCCTGGGCCTTTTTTGATCCGCAAAGGGCGGAGGGAGAGGCCACGCTCGCGAAGGTGCTGGGCATTTCTGGAGCAACAGTGCCATCAAGCGGAAGCTTTTTGAGCACGGCCTCCAGCCCCTGCCTGTGCATACCGTGGGGAAGGCCTGTGACGGGAGGAGGGCTGGCTTCGGAGCACTGGGAGGATACCCGGGCCGAACCTGGCCGCCCGGCACGCCTCCGCAGTAGGGGTGGAAGCCACACGCGGTGGGGTTCGGGGCCGGGCTCGCCCACCGAGGAGCCCCTGGCTGCCAGGCCCGCCGCGCTCCCCACCCTCGGGGCCGTGGCCTCGGCAGCCGCCATGTTCAGGAACAAGGAGCTGGAAGCTCCCACCCCGGGGCATCTGGCCCCTGGATCGTGGCCCTCCCTGCAGGAGCGAGGTCGGCCAGTGGGGTCCCTGGGGTCTCAGGGCCACCGGGGACCCCGCACCCGCCGCCGGTGCCCCGGTGGAGGCCCCGGGCCCAGCCACCGTGGACCACGGGGAAAGGGGAGGAGGTGGCCGCCCGGTGCCCTGTCGGGGGCAGCACCCTGCAGACGGCCCGCAGAACGTGTCCTCGTTAGTGCTTGCTCCCAGACGCAGACGAGGAAGAGTAATGCAGGGGCGCTGCACGTTCCACCCTCTCACAGCTGGATCTGGGTTTCGGTTTGTTTACTTCTTGCTCCCGCCAGAGAGAGCCCCGATCCCAGGCCCCGCCGCATCCCGTGAGGCCCTGCCTGTGCCGTAGGACACAGGGTATCCAGGACCCACTGGCGATGGGACGGAAGTGGGCCACGATCGATCGGTACGCAGAGAGGGACGGCACCGTCCGCAGCGAGGGGATCCAGGTCCGTTTTCCGCACCCGAGCTCACCTCGGGAACAGGAACTCTGCGGCCGGGGCACGCCCTATTCCTCGGCCTCCCTCCCCGTGGACGACCCGGGGGTCCTCTCGTTTGGGGAAGACTCCTGGGAGTTTTCACAAGCGGCTCCACCTTCTGCAGGTGCAGCCGTTGGCCCCGGCCAGAGGGGCACGCTGAGAGCACCTGCGGCCGGCGACCAGTCAGAGCGCCTAGCTACCTCAGGACCGGGCCCCTAGCAAAGGCTCTGCCCACCTAAGATGGCCTCACAACGTGTCGGGCGACTCACAGGCGCGAAAGGAGACGGGCGCGGGGCGGGTTTCAGCGCCCTTCCAGGAGGGGTACGTGTGGGGGGAGGGTAGCCCTCCCCCACACCGCACCCCGCCCCTCCCCCCGCCCCGGGACCGGACCCCCCCCCCACGCCAGCCCACCACCCACCCCCGCCCCGGCAGATAAGAGCTGGGCCAAGGGCAGGAACGGGCCACCGCACAGCTTGCTCCAGAAGCGGCCTATCGGGTCCGCCGGGGACTCGAAGGCACCGCCCTGTGCCCAGGAGTACGCACCTCGTTCCTGGCCTTGGCAGACAAGCTGGATGAGTGGTGGTCATGGGGGAGAGGACAAGGGCGGGAGGCGTTCCTCTCAGTCCAACAGAGGTGAGCTTCAGGCAGCTTCTTCAGACCTCTTCCCCTTGATCCCCTGGCTGGGCCGCAGGTGCAAGCACAGGGCCGAGACCCGGAGGGCCAGGCCGGAATGCAAGCCGGGGCCTTTCCTTCTCGTCGCTGAACGGAGGCTCAGGGCCTCGTGGGGAGAAAGCTGAAGCCTGCTGCAAATGCATGGCCCGGGGGTCCACTCGGCGGGGCTCTGCTCAGCTCCTCTCCTCTCCTCTCGTGTCCTGCCCTCTCCTCCTCTCCGGGAGCCCCGTCCGGGAGCACTCGGGACAGGCCAGGTCAGGCCCGGGCCACAATCCCGGAGACCGCGCGAGATGGCAGCGCAGCCACCGACTGACTGGACTCTTCGGCTCAGGTGAAGGGCTCCTTCTGCGGTGGCTCCTGCGTCCCGCGAGCGCCGTCCCCTTCTGGACTCGGACTGCCAGCTCTCGCTGGGCCTCGGGCGCCCTCGGCACTCGGTAGCCAGGCTCCACGTGTCGTCTCTGAGCTGGACAGAAGGTGGTCGGCGGGCCCGCCTCGGCCGCTGCCGCCAAGGGCGGCGGAACTCCCGTTGCCCGCGGTGGTCTCTGGCTGGGCCGCACCGCGGCCCAGAGAGGCTTCCGGGGCCCTGGGCCCGCCTAGGCCGAACCTCCTCTGGCGCCGAGGGGAAGGGACACGCGGCCAAATGCCCGCAGAACCGCGGCCTGGCCTCCTTCGGAGCCGCTTCCTCTAGTCACGCCCGGACGTGGCGGCCACCAGGGTCCACCGAGACTCCACCTCCTGTAGCCCCACACGCCAGGCGGCCGGGCTGTGCGCCTTGTGCCACTGCCCGTCTCTGGAGCGTCCACGGCACCGCCGGGCCTTGGGCCACGGGCCACGCTTCCCGCCCCTTCCCAGGCGGAGCTCTTGACTTCCCGGGGCCACTGTCCAGTGTTCCCGACTTCAATCCTTTGTCACTCCTCCCCAGGAAGGGACGGCGGGTACAGGGTTCGCGGGATCGGCGGACCCGTTCCTCTTGATGATGGTACTGCACCACGGGTGCCAACCTGCCCTGCCCCTTCCCCTCCCCCAGGCCCTCTCCCTCTGCCCTTTGCCGAGGGAAAAACGAAATGCCAACCTCTGCCCAACCTGCCAAAGGCAGGATGGCTCATCAACCTGGCCGCTTCAGAGGGGCGCGCCTCAAACTCTGGCCCTGCATCCTGCGGGGCCTCGTCTCTGTGGGGTCCTCTTAGCCTGCCGTTATGACTCCCCATCCAGGCACCCAGCCGTGGACCGGCAGCCGTGTCTTTAGCAGCCCACATTTGCCTAACGCCTCGGGAAACGCTCTGAGTGTGAGCACAGAGATCCAGTCACGTCTGGCCGGTGCCTGGCGAGGCACCTCCTCACCAGTCACCGAGGGGCAAGCAGCCCGAAGCAAAGGGCCGGCAGCCCACAGGCACAGACGCGGTGCGGGACGAGCTCGGCCTCCTGTGGCAAGACGATGGACTTCCCCCGAGGACCTGGCTCTTCTCCCACGGCGGCCCGGGGGCGGGAGGGTGGCAGTGGGGTTTGGTGTTCAGGCGTGGACGGTGGCACGCACGGGTCCGTCGGGAGGGCCGCCGGGCGCTGCCCCAGAGACGCCGGAGCGGGCCAGTCTCCTGACACCGCCCAGGGGAAGGCCAGGGATGGGAAGACACCCCCCGGGGTGGGTGTGTGGGTGGGTGTAGGCTCCCGCCAACTCGCTGTGCTTTACACCTCGGAGCGACTGGGAGCCACCGGGGACTCCTCTTTAGTTTCTTTGCGGTGCACTGGCCAGTGTGGTTTAGACACAGGTTCCGGCCCTTAAGCATCTTCTCAGCGCCCGCCTGGTTGCACTGACTTGGGTGGAGGACGGGGTGGGCCACTGGGGGCACTGCCGCCACCGGCCCCACCCATGTTGGCTGAAGGAACACACTCTGGATGCCAAGTGCTCCGCGGACACGAGGCCTTGGAAAGAGAAGAGAGCTCTGGTCCACCGCCGCCTCGGGAAGCACCACGCGTCCTCCGTGCTGAAAAGAACCGGAGGGACGGGACGGGACGGGATCGCATCTTCTCTCCTTTTCCCTCGCTTCTGTCTCAGCACGCCTTCCTCTCTTTCCCTAACTCCGAATCTGCCGCGCCTCCGGGCCTTGGCAATTCTTTCAAGCCGCGGTACTGAGGTGCGTCGAGGAAAGAACACCCACAAGAGCCCCGCCGTGCTGAGTGCACGTCTTCCGGGACCCGGGACCCACGCCCCACGCCGGAGGACTTGACTCGACGCCCAGATATTACCGTGAAGGGCTCCTGGGATGGCCAAACAGGGTCCTCTGGAAGGCAGTGTCACCCCAGAAATGCCACGCTGCCCTTGCTGCTCGAGCCCTGCCTCCGCCCTTCGCTAAGCACGAAACGTCAGCCGCGCCGCCGACCCCTCGCTAAACCACGGCGCCACACGCTCACCAGCCCGCCTGGAGAAGCCTTCAATTACCCTGAGCCAGGGTAGGAGGCGTCCTCCTCCCGGCAAGACTGTTTCAACAGAAGACAGGAAGGAGAAGGGAGAAACAGAGACAGAAAGAAAACACCTCCGGCTGCCGGTCACGCGCCCACTCAGGCGACATTTCCCACACGGAAGAAGGGACGTACACCTCCTGAAAGGCCCCACACTGTCAAGTCCCTTGGTTTGTCAAGAGGCAGACTTGGGGAGTGCAAGGAGCCCTACAGAGGGCTGCCCCGTGCCAAACCTCCACGCCGCCCAGCGGGCGGCCCCCTCTTCATCATCCCCCAAGGGCACGTCCCCGAGGCCTTCCTGGCTCGGTGGAGGGCCACGGCGGGGAGAGCTGGGCCCAAGAGCGATCAGGAGAGGACGGGGGGAACGGCTATCACGGGCTCCACTCAGAGCACAGGAGGCAAAAAGCCCACGAGGCCTGGCTCTCCCTCAAAGGGGTCTCCCCACCGCCGGCCCCCACGTCGGGCTGGGCTGGCACTGCTGCTTCTCGGGGGTGAGGTGGGGCGCCGAGTGATCACGTCACGGGCGGCGGTTGGCTTCACGGAGGCTGGAGCCCAGACCGGGCCCCGGTGCCGGTGCAAGCGGCCCGGGCCCGATCCCTTTCCACCCTCCCCGCTCCCGCAGGACACTGACCTCAAATGCTACGTACCGATCACCTAGGGTGACCGTACACAGATGCTCGTCCATGCACCTCTTTCTTCCGGCCCCCCAGTCAGGATCTGACTCGAGAGCCTTTCCTACCATGGCCAAGAACTCCGACACAGTACACCAGTGTCCCCGTGCCACGATCCCACCTGGGAGTCCCTCCTCCTTGAGCCTTGCTGAACTAGCAGAACCACTGACTTTTTCCTCTGATGAAACAGACTATTTCGGACGGGGGAAGGAGACAGAACAAAGAGCACGCACTCACCTGGAACACCAGCGCCTGGAGATGACCGACGTCCCCGGTTTCCCTCTTCCTCCTTTCCTTCCGCTCTGCCTCCTCTGCAACGAGAGAGAACCGAACGCCCATCACTCAGCGTGGGACCACCACGGTGCCGGTGAACGGGGGGCTGGGGGGGTCCGCGTACACCCCCGCCCGCGCAACCTTGAGAGAGAGCGCCTTCGGTTCCTACTCGAGTGTACCGGCACCCCCGGGCCAACCAAAAACTTCCGGACGAGGCGCGAGCGTGAGCGTGAGGAATCAACTCCACTCGTCCTTCGGAAATGGCACGGGTGCCAGCCGGGGCAGGGGGGTCGTTAGGCAGAAGCAGCTTGTACACAAAGAAGCGCGTCCAGTGAAAACCTTGACCCCGTCATCCCCCAAAAATCTCTTTCCCGGGGGAAGCACAGCCATCACACCCCGGCGTTGACAGGCGCGGAGCCTGTCTCTCCCCGGCTCTGCGCCCGTGGGACCATGGCGGGACACCCCCAGGTATCTTGGCAAGCCCGCGCGCGTCCTCCACAACTTCCCAGCGGTTCCTAGGACGCGTGGGTAAAGGGGCACCCACCCGTCTCCCCTCTGGCCGCACAAAGGTCCACCGCACGTACTTTCCGGGCACAAGGGCACGTCTTCTGGGACGTGGCCCACGTGAGACCTACCCTGCTCCTCTCCTCTGGGTGGACGCTGACGCCGGAGAACGTACCCTGGTCACGCTCACCCACACCCCGGTAACGACGACTCAGTGGCCCGCGCCTCAGAGCCACTTCCGTGGGAGACAGAAGAGGAGAGGAAGGAACAAGGCGGAAGCCTAGCGTCCAAAGAGGAGGGGCACCTGAGACACCCTATGCTCCTGCCTCCGGGCACAGACAAGGGCACCCTGCCCTGGGCAGCTGTCCGAAAAGAAACGGAGGGGACCTAGCAGGACACGACGTCGACGCCGCACAGGCGTGCCAACGCCACGGCACGCCTACAGCGCCGTGAGAGCAGCCCAAAAGGCAGAAGACTACCTATCGCTACGTGAGCCCGCTGGGGTCAGGGAGCAGGCGACACGCACACAGCCCTCTGCGGCCCGTTGTCCTCACCTGCATTCAACCCCGGGAGCACACACACGCACGCAGAAATGACGTGTGCTTCCCTCCGCAGACGGGGACAACCCGGGAGCGGCCATCGAGCAACGGTGAGGGCTAGGGCTTTGGCTCTGACTGGGAGAAAGTTCTATCCGCAGCGGCACCCCCGAGGCGGTTACGGGGAGAAAGTACAAGAGAAGGGACCTTTTGTACACGCTCTGTAGGCGTCCGTACACGAGCTTACACACGACGCACACGTGATACGCACGCGCGCCCACGCACACGTTCGTGTACCTGCGTGCTTACGAATGAACGCGTGGAGCAGGGAACGAGTGAACGAACCGACGAACGAGTCCGGGGGGTTTGAGGCGAGAGTACAGACACACTCCCATGGAGGGCTCCCCAGAAGGGTCTACTGAACTGATGGCCCTCCCCAGGGTCATCTGTCTGTGCGGATGGAGGGGAGCCACTGGGATGTACACCCGTCCCAGCAACTCCAAACCACCTCCCTGCACCCCCTACCCCGGGCACTCCGTGGCAGAGCGACCGCCTGACGCCCCTGGAGGTGAGCAGGGGCAATGTGCCCCAGCTCCCTGGGTCCCCGTCAGTTCCTCCCGCTGCCACAGTGGCCTAGACCCTCTCGGGCCTGCTCCTGAGCCCTTAAGCCAGTTCACGTAGCGGGATGAGAACAGCAGAGAGGCAACCACGCAGGAGGAGGAGAAACCCAGGTCCTTGTGCCACCTCTCGGCTCTGAATCAATGTCCCGAGAGAGCTAGGGTTCTGCCCGACACGACCCAGGTGGATGCCCGTCCCCAGGTGTGCAGACATGACAGGGTCCCGGTCGCCAGGACCCGTGGGCCAGGCAACGTGGACTCAAGACCACTCCCGGAGGGGAGTGGAGATGGACCCACGGACGCACGGATTCCTTGGGATGTCTTTACCTGTGCGCTCCTACTGCCAAGGAGAAGCCCCAAAAGGAAGAGACACCGCCTCCCCCAACCCCCCAGTAGGTCCCACCCCACTGGGAAGGCTTGGGTGGCTCTTGGGCCTCCCTGGGCCTTTGTCCCTGGGCCTTTTTTGATCCGCAAAGGGCGGAGGGAGAGGCCACGCTCGCGAAGGTGCTGGGCATTTCTGGAGCAACAGTGCCATCAAGCGGAAGCTTTTTGAGCACGGCCTCCAGCCCCTGCCTGTGCATACCGTGGGGAAGGCCTGTGACGGGAGGAGGGCTGGCTTCGGAGCACTGGGAGGATACCCGGGCCGAACCTGGCCGCCCGGCACGCCTCCGCAGTAGGGGTGGAAGCCACACGCGGTGGGGTTCGGGGCCGGGCTCGCCCACCGAGGAGCCCCTGGCTGCCAGGCCCGCCGCGCTCCCCACCCTCGGGGCCGTGGCCTCGGCAGCCGCCATGTTCAGGAACAAGGAGCTGGAAGCTCCCACCCCGGGGCATCTGGCCCCTGGATCGTGGCCCTCCCTGCAGGAGCGAGGTCGGCCAGTGGGGTCCCTGGGGTCTCAGGGCCACCGGGGACCCCGCACCCGCCGCCGGTGCCCCGGCGGAGGCCCCGGGCCCAGCCACCGTGGACCACGGGGAAAGGGGAGGAGGTGGCCGCCCGGTGCCCCGTCGGGGGCAGCACCCTGCAGACGGCCCGCAGAACGTGTCCTCGTTAGTGCTTGCTCCCAGACGCAGACGAGGAAGAGTAATGCAGGGGCGCTGCACGTTCCACCCTCTCACAGCTGGATCTGGGTTTCGGTTTGTTTACTTCTTGCTCCCGCCAGAGAGAGCCCCGATCCCAGGCCCCGCCGCATCCCGTGAGGCCCTGCCTGTGCCGTAGGACACAGGGTATCCAGGACCCACTGGCGATGGGACGGAAGTGGGCCACGATCGATCGGTACGCAGAGAGGGACGGCACCGTCCGCAGCGAGGGGATCCAGGTCCGTTTTCCGCACCCGAGCTCACCTCGGGAACAGGAACTCTGCGGCCGGGGCACGCCCTATTCCTCGGCCTCCCTCCCCGTGGACGACCCGGGGGTCCTCTCGTTTGGGGAAGACTCCTGGGAGTTTTCACAAGCGGCTCCACCTTCTGCAGGTGCAGCCGTTGGCCCCGGCCAGAGGGGCACGCTGAGAGCACCTGCGGCCGGCGACCAGTCAGAGCGCCTAGCTACCTCAGGACCGGGCCCCTAGCAAAGGCTCTGCCCACCTAAGATGGCCTCACAACGTGTCGGGCGACTCACAGGCGCGAAAGGAGACGGGCGCGGGGCGGGTTTCAGCGCCCTTCCAGGAGGGGTACGTGTGGGGGGAGGGTAGCCCTCCCCCACACCGCACCCCGCCCCTCCCCCCGCCCCGGGACCGGACCCCCCCACACACACCAGCCCACCACCCACCCCCGCCCCGGCAGATAAGAGCTGGGCCAAGGGCAGGAACGGGCCACCGCACAGCTTGCTCCAGAAGCGGCCTATCGGGTCCGCCGGGGACTCGAAGGCACCGCCCTGTGCCCAGGAGTACGCACCTCGTTCCTGGCCTTGGCAGACAAGCTGGATGAGTGGTGGTCATGGGGGAGAGGACAAGGGCGGGAGGCGTTCCTCTCAGTCCAACAGAGGTGAGCTTCAGGCAGCTTCTTCAGACCTCTTCCCCTTGATCCCCTGGCTGGGCCGCAGGTGCAAGCACAGGGCCGAGACCCGGAGGGCCAGGCCGGAATGCAAGCCGGGGCCTTTCCTTCTCGTCGCTGAACGGAGGCTCAGGGCCTCGTGGGGAGAAAGCTGAAGCCTGCTGCAAATGCATGGCCCGGGGGTCCACTCGGCGGGGCTCTGCTCAGCTCCTCTCCTCTCCTCTCGTGTCCTGCCCTCTCCTCCTCTCCGGGAGCCCCGTCCGGGAGCACTCGGGACAGGCCAGGTCAGGCCCGGGCCACAATCCCGGAGACCGCGCGAGATGGCAGCGCAGCCACCGACTGACTGGACTCTTCGGCTCAGGTGAAGGGCTCCTTCTGCGGTGGCTCCTGCGTCCCGCGAGCGCCGTCCCCTTCTGGACTCGGACTGCCAGCTCTCGCTGGGCCTCGGGCGCCCTCGGCACTCGGTAGCCAGGCTCCACGTGTCGTCTCTGAGCTGGACAGAAGGTGGTCGGCGGGCCCGCCTCGGCCGCTGCCGCCAAGGGCGGCGGAACTCCCGTTGCCCGCGGTGGTCTCTGGCTGGGCCGCACCGCGGCCCAGAGAGGCTTCCGGGGCCCTGGGCCCGCCTAGGCCGAACCTCCTCTGGCGCCGAGGGGAAGGGACACGCGGCCAAATGCCCGCAGAACCGCGGCCTGGCCTCCTTCGGAGCCGCTTCCTCTAGTCACGCCCGGACGTGGCGGCCACCAGGGTCCACCGAGACTCCACCTCCTGTAGCCCCACACGCCAGGCGGCCGGGCTGTGCGCCTTGTGCCACTGCCCGTCTCTGGAGCGTCCACGGCACCGCCGGGCCTTGGGCCACGGGCCACGCTTCCCGCCCCTTCCCAGGCGGAGCTCTTGACTTCCCGGGGCCACTGTCCAGTGTTCCCGACTTCAATCCTTTGTCACTCCTCCCCAGGAAGGGACGGCGGGTACAGGGTTCGCGGGATCGGCGGACCCGTTCCTCTTGATGACGGTACTGCACCACGGGTGCCAACCTGCCCTGCCCCTTCCCCTCCCCCAGGCCCTCTCCCTCTGCCCTTTGCCGAGGGAAAAACGAAATGCCAACCTCTGCCCAACCTGCCAAAGGCAGGATGGCTCATCAACCTGGCCGCTTCAGAGGGGCGCGCCTCAAACTCTGGCCCTGCATCCTGCGGGGCCTCGTCTCTGTGGGGTCCTCTTAGCCTGCCGTTATGACTCCCCATCCAGGCACCCAGCCGTGGACCGGCAGCCGTGTCTTTAGCAGCCCACATTTGCCTAACGCCTCGGGAAACGCTCTGAGTGTGAGCACAGAGATCCAGTCACGTCTGGCCGGTGCCTGGCGAGGCACCTCCTCACCAGTCACCGAGGGGCAAGCAGCCCGAAGCAAAGGGCCGGCAGCCCACAGGCACAGACGCGGTGCGGGACGAGCTCGGCCTCCTGTGGCAAGACGATGGACTTCCCCCGAGGACCTGGCTCTTCTCCCACGGCGGCCCGGGGGCGGGAGGGTGGCAGTGGGGTTTGGTGTTCAGGCGTGGACGGTGGCACGCACGGGTCCGTCGGGAGGGCCGCCGGGCGCTGCCCCAGAGACGCCGGAGCGGGCCAGTCTCCTGACACCGCCCAGGGGAAGGCCAGGGATGGGAAGACACCCCCCGGGGTGGGTGTGTGGGTGGGTGTAGGCTCCCGCCAACTCGCTGTGCTTTACACCTCGGAGCGACTGGGAGCCACCGGGGACTCCTCTTTAGTTTCTTTGCGGTGCACTGGCCAGTGTGGTTTAGACACAGGTTCCGGCCCTTAAGCATCTTCTCAGCGCCCGCCTGGTTGCACTGACTTGGGTGGAGGACGGGGTGGGCCACTGGGGGCACTGCCGCCACCGGCCCCACCCATGTTGGCTGAAGGAACACACTCTGGATGCCAAGTGCTCCGCGGACACGAGGCCTTGGAAAGAGAAGAGAGCTCTGGTCCACCGCCGCCTCGGGAAGCACCACGCGTCCTCCGTGCTGAAAAGAACCGGAGGGACGGGACGGGACGGGATCGCATCTTCTCTCCTTTTCCCTCGCTTCTGTCTCAGCACGCCTTCCTCTCTTTCCCTAACTCCGAATCTGCCGCGCCTCCGGGCCTTGGCAATTCTTTCAAGCCGCGGTACTGAGGTGCGTCGAGGAAAGAACACCCACAAGAGCCCCGCCGTGCTGAGTGCACGTCTTCCGGGACCCGGGACCCACGCCCCACGCCGGAGGACTTGACTCGACGCCCAGATATTACCGTGAAGGGCTCCTGGGATGGCCAAACAGGGTCCTCTGGAAGGCAGTGTCACCCCAGAAATGCCACGCTGCCCTTGCTGCTCGAGCCCTGCCTCCGCCCTTC
This sequence comes from Phocoena phocoena, assembly GCF_963924675.1. Taxonomy (NCBI): domain Eukaryota; kingdom Metazoa; phylum Chordata; class Mammalia; order Artiodactyla; family Phocoenidae; genus Phocoena; species Phocoena phocoena. Next base: position 37,603 of record NW_027077646.1, on the reverse strand, counting down.
GCTAAGCACGAAACGTCAGCCGCGCCGCCGACCCCTCGCTAAACCACGGCGCCACACGCTCACCAGCCCGCCTGGAGAAGCCTTCAATTACCCTGAGCCAGGGTAGGAGGCGTCCTCCTCCCGGCAAGACTGTTTCAACAGAAGACAGGAAGGAGAAGGGAGAAACAGAGACAGAAAGAAAACACCTCCGGCTGCCGGTCACGCGCCCACTCAGGCGACATTTCCCACACGGAAGAAGGGACGTACACCTCCTGAAAGGCCCCACACTGTCAAGTCCCTTGGTTTGTCAAGAGGCAGACTTGGGGAGTGCAAGGAGCCCTACAGAGGGCTGCCCCGTGCCAAACCTCCACGCCGCCCAGCGGGCGGCCCCCTCTTCATCATCCCCCAAGGGCACGTCCCCGAGGCCTTCCTGGCTCGGTGGAGGGCCACGGCGGGGAGAGCTGGGCCCAAGAGCGATCAGGAGAGGACGGGGGGAACGGCTATCACGGGCTCCACTCAGAGCACAGGAGGCAAAAAGCCCACGAGGCCTGGCTCTCCCTCAAAGGGGTCTCCCCACCGCCGGCCCCCACGTCGGGCTGGGCTGGCACTGCTGCTTCTCGGGGGTGAGGTGGGGCGCCGAGTGATCACGTCACGGGCGGCGGTTGGCTTCACGGAGGCTGGAGCCCAGACCGGGCCCCGGTGCCGGTGCAAGCGGCCCGGGCCCGATCCCTTTCCACCCTCCCCGCTCCCGCAGGACACTGACCTCAAATGCTACGTACCGATCACCTAGGGTGACCGTACACAGATGCTCGTCCATGCACCTCTTTCTTCCGGCCCCCCAGTCAGGATCTGACTCGAGAGCCTTTCCTACCATGGCCAAGAACTCCGACACAGTACACCAGTGTCCCCGTGCCACGATCCCACCTGGGAGTCCCTCCTCCTTGAGCCTTGCTGAACTAGCAGAACCACTGACTTTTTCCTCTGATGAAACAGACTATTTCGGACGGGGGAAGGAGACAGAACAAAGAGCACGCACTCACCTGGAACACCAGCGCCTGGAGATGACCGACGTCCCCGGTTTCCCTCTTCCTCCTTTCCTTCCGCTCTGCCTCCTCTGCAACGAGAGAGAACCGAACGCCCATCACTCAGCGTGGGACCACCACGGTGCCGGTGAACGGGGGGCTGGGGGGGTCCGCGTACACCCCCGCCCGCGCAACCTTGAGAGAGAGCGCCTTCGGTTCCTACTCGAGTGTACCGGCACCCCCGGGCCAACCAAAAACTTCCGGACGAGGCGCGAGCGTGAGCGTGAGGAATCAACTCCACTCGTCCTTCGGAAATGGCACGGGTGCCAGCCGGGGCAGGGGGGTCGTTAGGCAGAAGCAGCTTGTACACAAAGAAGCGCGTCCAGTGAAAACCTTGACCCCGTCATCCCCCAAAAATCTCTTTCCCGGGGGAAGCACAGCCATCACACCCCGGCGTTGACAGGCGCGGAGCCTGTCTCTCCCCGGCTCTGCGCCCGTGGGACCATGGCGGGACACCCCCAGGTATCTTGGCAAGCCCGCGCGCGTCCTCCACAACTTCCCAGCGGTTCCTAGGACGCGTGGGTAAAGGGGCACCCACCCGTCTCCCCTCTGGCCGCACAAAGGTCCACCGCACGTACTTTCCGGGCACAAGGGCACGTCTTCTGGGACGTGGCCCACGTGAGACCTACCCTGCTCCTCTCCTCTGGGTGGACGCTGACGCCGGAGAACGTACCCTGGTCACGCTCACCCACACCCCGGTAACGACGACTCAGTGGCCCGCGCCTCAGAGCCACTTCCGTGGGAGACAGAAGAGGAGAGGAAGGAACAAGGCGGAAGCCTAGCGTCCAAAGAGGAGGGGCACCTGAGACACCCTATGCTCCTGCCTCCGGGCACAGACAAGGGCACCCTGCCCTGGGCAGCTGTCCGAAAAGAAACGGAGGGGACCTAGCAGGACACGACGTCGACGCCGCACAGGCGTGCCAACGCCACGGCACGCCTACAGCGCCGTGAGAGCAGCCCAAAAGGCAGAAGACTACCTATCGCTACGTGAGCCCGCTGGGGTCAGGGAGCAGGCGACACGCACACAGCCCTCTGCGGCCCGTTGTCCTCACCTGCATTCAACCCCGGGAGCACACACACGCACGCAGAAATGACGTGTGCTTCCCTCCGCAGACGGGGACAACCCGGGAGCGGCCATCGAGCAACGGTGAGGGCTAGGGCTTTGGCTCTGACTGGGAGAAAGTTCTATCCGCAGCGGCACCCCCGAGGCGGTTACGGGGAGAAAGTACAAGAGAAGGGACCTTTTGTACACGCTCTGTAGGCGTCCGTACACGAGCTTACACACGACGCACACGTGATACGCACGCGCGCCCACGCACACGTTCGTGTACCTGCGTGCTTACGAATGAACGCGTGGAGCAGGGAACGAGTGAACGAACCGACGAACGAGTCCGGGGGGTTTGAGGCGAGAGTACAGACACACTCCCATGGAGGGCTCCCCAGAAGGGTCTACTGAACTGATGGCCCTCCCCAGGGTCATCTGTCTGTGCGGATGGAGGGGAGCCACTGGGATGTACACCCGTCCCAGCAACTCCAAACCACCTCCCTGCACCCCCTACCCCGGGCACTCCGTGGCAGAGCGACCGCCTGACGCCCCTGGAGGTGAGCAGGGGCAATGTGCCCCAGCTCCCTGGGTCCCCGTCAGTTCCTCCCGCTGCCACAGTGGCCTAGACCCTCTCGGGCCTGCTCCTGAGCCCTTAAGCCAGTTCACGTAGCGGGATGAGAACAGCAGAGAGGCAACCACGCAGGAGGAGGAGAAACCCAGGTCCTTGTGCCACCTCTCGGCTCTGAATCAATGTCCCGAGAGAGCTAGGGTTCTGCCCGACACGACCCAGGTGGATGCCCGTCCCCAGGTGTGCAGACATGACAGGGTCCCGGTCGCCAGGACCCGTGGGCCAGGCAACGTGGACTCAAGACCACTCCCGGAGGGGAGTGGAGATGGACCCACGGACGCACGGATTCCTTGGGATGTCTTTACCTGTGCGCTCCTACTGCCAAGGAGAAGCCCCAAAAGGAAGAGACACCGCCTCCCCCAACCCCCCAGTAGGTCCCACCCCACTGGGAAGGCTTGGGTGGCTCTTGGGCCTCCCTGGGCCTTTGTCCCTGGGCCTTTTTTGATCCGCAAAGGGCGGAGGGAGAGGCCACGCTCGCGAAGGTGCTGGGCATTTCTGGAGCAACAGTGCCATCAAGCGGAAGCTTTTTGAGCACGGCCTCCAGCCCCTGCCTGTGCATACCGTGGGGAAGGCCTGTGACGGGAGGAGGGCTGGCTTCGGAGCACTGGGAGGATACCCGGGCCGAACCTGGCCGCCCGGCACGCCTCCGCAGTAGGGGTGGAAGCCACACGCGGTGGGGTTCGGGGCCGGGCTCGCCCACCGAGGAGCCCCTGGCTGCCAGGCCCGCCGCGCTCCCCACCCTCGGGGCCGTGGCCTCGGCAGCCGCCATGTTCAGGAACAAGGAGCTGGAAGCTCCCACCCCGGGGCATCTGGCCCCTGGATCGTGGCCCTCCCTGCAGGAGCGAGGTCGGCCAGTGGGGTCCCTGGGGTCTCAGGGCCACCGGGGACCCCGCACCCGCCGCCGGTGCCCCGGCGGAGGCCCCGGGCCCAGCCACCGTGGACCACGGGGAAAGGGGAGGAGGTGGCCGCCCGGTGCCCTGTCGGGGGCAGCACCCTGCAGACGGCCCGCAGAACGTGTCCTCGTTAGTGCTTGCTCCCAGACGCAGACGAGGAAGAGTAATGCAGGGGCGCTGCACGTTCCACCCTCTCACAGCTGGATCTGGGTTTCGGTTTGTTTACTTCTTGCTCCCGCCAGAGAGAGCCCCGATCCCAGGCCCCGCCGCATCCCGTGAGGCCCTGCCTGTGCCGTAGGACACAGGGTATCCAGGACCCACTGGCGATGGGACGGAAGTGGGCCACGATCGATCGGTACGCAGAGAGGGACGGCACCGTCCGCAGCGAGGGGATCCAGGTCCGTTTTCCGCACCCGAGCTCACCTCGGGAACAGGAACTCTGCGGCCGGGGCACGCCCTATTCCTCGGCCTCCCTCCCCGTGGACGACCCGGGGGTCCTCTCGTTTGGGGAAGACTCCTGGGAGTTTTCACAAGCGGCTCCACCTTCTGCAGGTGCAGCCGTTGGCCCCGGCCAGAGGGGCACGCTGAGAGCACCTGCGGCCGGCGACCAGTCAGAGCGCCTAGCTACCTCAGGACCGGGCCCCTAGCAAAGGCTCTGCCCACCTAAGATGGCCTCACAACGTGTCGGGCGACTCACAGGCGCGAAAGGAGACGGGCGCGGGGCGGGTTTCAGCGCCCTTCCAGGAGGGGTACGTGTGGGGGGAGGGTAGCCCTCCCCCACACCGCACCCCGCCCCTCCCCCCGCCCCGGGACCGGACCCCCCCCCCACGCCAGCCCACCACCCACCCCCGCCCCGGCAGATAAGAGCTGGGCCAAGGGCAGGAACGGGCCACCGCACAGCTTGCTCCAGAAGCGGCCTATCGGGTCCGCCGGGGACTCGAAGGCACCGCCCTGTGCCCAGGAGTACGCACCTCGTTCCTGGCCTTGGCAGACAAGCTGGATGAGTGGTGGTCATGGGGGAGAGGACAAGGGCGGGAGGCGTTCCTCTCAGTCCAACAGAGGTGAGCTTCAGGCAGCTTCTTCAGACCTCTTCCCCTTGATCCCCTGGCTGGGCCGCAGGTGCAAGCACAGGGCCGAGACCCGGAGGGCCAGGCCGGAATGCAAGCCGGGGCCTTTCCTTCTCGTCGCTGAACGGAGGCTCAGGGCCTCGTGGGGAGAAAGCTGAAGCCTGCTGCAAATGCATGGCCCGGGGGTCCACTCGGCGGGGCTCTGCTCAGCTCCTCTCCTCTCCTCTCGTGTCCTGCCCTCTCCTCCTCTCCGGGAGCCCCGTCCGGGAGCACTCGGGACAGGCCAGGTCAGGCCCGGGCCACAATCCCGGAGACCGCGCGAGATGGCAGCGCAGCCACCGACTGACTGGACTCTTCGGCTCAGGTGAAGGGCTCCTTCTGCGGTGGCTCCTGCGTCCCGCGAGCGCCGTCCCCTTCTGGACTCGGACTGCCAGCTCTCGCTGGGCCTCGGGCGCCCTCGGCACTCGGTAGCCAGGCTCCACGTGTCGTCTCTGAGCTGGACAGAAGGTGGTCGGCGGGCCCGCCTCGGCCGCTGCCGCCAAGGGCGGCGGAACTCCCGTTGCCCGCGGTGGTCTCTGGCTGGGCCGCACCGCGGCCCAGAGAGGCTTCCGGGGCCCTGGGCCCGCCTAGGCCGAACCTCCTCTGGCGCCGAGGGGAAGGGACACGCGGCCAAATGCCCGCAGAACCGCGGCCTGGCCTCCTTCGGAGCCGCTTCCTCTAGTCACGCCCGGACGTGGCGGCCACCAGGGTCCACCGAGACTCCACCTCCTGTAGCCCCACACGCCAGGCGGCCGGGCTGTGCGCCTTGTGCCACTGCCCGTCTCTGGAGCGTCCACGGCACCGCCGGGCCTTGGGCCACGGGCCACGCTTCCCGCCCCTTCCCAGGCGGAGCTCCTGACTTCCCGGGGCCACTGTCCAGTGTTCCCGACTTCAATCCTTTGTCACTCCTCCCCAGGAAGGGACGGCGGGTACAGGGTTCGCGGGATCGGCGGACCCGTTCCTCTTGATGACGGAACTGCACCACGGGTGCCAACCTGCCCTGCCCCTTCCCCTCCCCCAGGCCCTCTCCCTCTGCCCTTTGCCGAGGGAAAAACGAAATGCCAACCTCTGCCCAACCTGCCAAAGGCAGGATGGCTCATCAACCTGGCCGCTTCAGAGGGGCGCGCCTCAAACTCTGGCCCTGCATCCTGCGGGGCCTCGTCTCTGTGGGGTCCTCTTAGCCTGCCGTTATGACTCCCCATCCAGGCACCCAGCCGTGGACCGGCAGCCGTGTCTTTAGCAGCCCACATTTGCCTAACGCCTCGGGAAACGCTCTGAGTGTGAGCACAGAGATCCAGTCACGTCTGGCCGGTGCCTGGCGAGGCACCTCCTCACCAGTCACCGAGGGGCAAGCAGCCCGAAGCAAAGGGCCGGCAGCCCACAGGCACAGACGCGGTGCGGGACGAGCTCGGCCTCCTGTGGCAAGACGATGGACTTCCCCCGAGGACCTGGCTCTTCTCCCACGGCGGCCCGGGGGCGGGAGGGTGGCAGTGGGGTTTGGTGTTCAGGCGTGGACGGTGGCACGCACGGGTCCGTCGGGAGGGCCGCCGGGCGCTGCCCCAGAGACGCCGGAGCGGGCCAGTCTCCTGACACCGCCCAGGGGAAGGCCAGGGATGGGAAGACACCCCCCGGGGTGGGTGTGTGGGTGGGTGTAGGCTCCCGCCAACTCGCTGTGCTTTACACCTCGGAGCGACTGGGAGCCACCGGGGACTCCTCTTTAGTTTCTTTGCGGTGCACTGGCCAGTGTGGTTTAGACACAGGTTCCGGCCCTTAAGCATCTTCTCAGCGCCCGCCTGGTTGCACTGACTTGGGTGGAGGACGGGGTGGGCCACTGGGGGCACTGCCGCCACCGGCCCCACCCATGTTGGCTGAAGGAACACACTCTGGATGCCAAGTGCTCCGCGGACACGAGGCCTTGGAAAGAGAAGAGAGCTCTGGTCCACCGCCGCCTCGGGAAGCACCACGCGTCCTCCGTGCTGAAAAGAACCGGAGGGACGGGACGGGACGGGATCGCATCTTCTCTCCTTTTCCCTCGCTTCTGTCTCAGCACGCCTTCCTCTCTTTCCCTAACTCCGAATCTGCCGCGCCTCCGGGCCTTGGCAATTCTTTCAAGCCGCGGTACTGAGGTGCGTCGAGGAAAGAACACCCACAAGAGCCCCGCCGTGCTGAGTGCACGTCTTCCGGGACCCGGGACCCACGCCCCACGCCGGAGGACTTGACTCGACGCCCAGATATTACCGTGAAGGGCTCCTGGGATGGCCAAACAGGGTCCTCTGGAAGGCAGTGTCACCCCAGAAATGCCACGCTGCCCTTGCTGCTCGAGCCCTGCCTCCGCCCTTCGCTAAGCACGAAACGTCAGCCGCGCCGCCGACCCCTCGCTAAACCACGGCGCCACACGCTCACCAGCCCGCCTGGAGAAGCCTTCAATTACCCTGAGCCAGGGTAGGAGGCGTCCTCCTCCCGGCAAGACTGTTTCAACAGAAGACAGGAAGGAGAAGGGAGAAACAGAGACAGAAAGAAAACACCTCCGGCTGCCGGTCACGCGCCCACTCAGGCGACATTTCCCACACGGAAGAAGGGACGTACACCTCCTGAAAGGCCCCACACTGTCAAGTCCCTTGGTTTGTCAAGAGGCAGACTTGGGGAGTGCAAGGAGCCCTACAGAGGGCTGCCCCGTGCCAAACCTCCACGCCGCCCAGCGGGCGGCCCCCTCTTCATCATCCCCCAAGGGCACGTCCCCGAGGCCTTCCTGGCTCGGTGGAGGGCCACGGCGGGGAGAGCTGGGCCCAAGAGCGATCAGGAGAGGACGGGGGGAACGGCTATCACGGGCTCCACTCAGAGCACAGGAGGCAAAAAGCCCACGAGGCCTGGCTCTCCCTCAAAGGGGTCTCCCCACCGCCGGCCCCCACGTCGGGCTGGGCTGGCACTGCTGCTTCTCGGGGGTGAGGTGGGGCGCCGAGTGATCACGTCACGGGCGGCGGTTGGCTTCACGGAGGCTGGAGCCCAGACCGGGCCCCGGTGCCGGTGCAAGCGGCCCGGGCCCGATCCCTTTCCACCCTCCCCGCTCCCGCAGGACACTGACCTCAAATGCTACGTACCGATCACCTAGGGTGACCGTACACAGATGCTCGTCCATGCACCTCTTTCTTCCGGCCCCCCAGTCAGGATCTGACTCGAGAGCCTTTCCTACCATGGCCAAGAACTCCGACACAGTACACCAGTGTCCCCGTGCCACGATCCCACCTGGGAGTCCCTCCTCCTTGAGCCTTGCTGAACTAGCAGAACCACTGACTTTTTCCTCTGATGAAACAGACTATTTCGGACGGGGGAAGGAGACAGAACAAAGAGCACGCACTCACCTGGAACACCAGCGCCTGGAGATGACCGACGTCCCCGGTTTCCCTCTTCCTCCTTTCCTTCCGCTCTGCCTCCTCTGCAACGAGAGAGAACCGAACGCCCATCACTCAGCGTGGGACCACCACGGTGCCGGTGAACGGGGGGCTGGGGGGGTCCGCGTACACCCCCGCCCGCGCAACCTTGAGAGAGAGCGCCTTCGGTTCCTACTCGAGTGTACCGGCACCCCCGGGCCAACCAAAAACTTCCGGACGAGGCGCGAGCGTGAGCGTGAGGAATCAACTCCACTCGTCCTTCGGAAATGGCACGGGTGCCAGCCGGGGCAGGGGGGTCGTTAGGCAGAAGCAGCTTGTACACAAAGAAGCGCGTCCAGTGAAAAGCTTGACCCCGTCATCCCCCAAAAATCTCTTTCCGGGGGGAAGCACAGCCATCACACCCCGGCGTTGACAGGCGCGGAGCCTTTCTCTCCCCGGCTCTGCGCCCGTGGGACCATGGCGGGACACCCCCAGGTATCTTGGCAAGCCCGCGCGCGTCCTCCACAACTTCCCAGCGGTTCCTAGGACGCGTGGGTAAAGGGGCACCCACCCGTCTCCCCTCTGGCCGCACAAAGGTCCACCGCACGTACTTTCCGGGCACAAGGGCACGTCTTCTGGGACGTGTCCCACGTGAGACCTACCCTGCTCCTCTCCTCTGGGTGGACGCTGACGCCGGAGAACGTACCCTGGTCACGCTCACCCACACCCCGGTAACGACGACTCAGTGGCCCGCGCCTCAGAGCCACTTCCGTGGGAGACAGAAGAGGAGAGGAAGGAACAAGGCGGAAGCCTAGCGTCCAAAGAGGAGGGGCACCTGAGACACCCTAGGCTCCTGCCTCCGGGCACAGACAAGGGCACCCTGCCCTGGGCAGCTGTCCGAAAAGAAACGGAGGGGACCTAGCAGGACACGACGTCGACGCCGCACAGGCGTGCCAACGCCACGGCACGCCTACAGCGCCGTGAGAGCAGCCCAAAAGGCAGAAGACTACCTATCGCTACGTGAGCCCGCTGGGGTCAGGGAGCAGGCGACACGCACACAGCCCTCTGCGGCCCGTTGTCCTCACCTGCATTCAACCCCGGGAGCACACACACGCACGCAGAAATGACGTGTGCTTCCCTCCGCAGACGGGGACAACCCGGGAGCGGCCATCGAGCAACGGTGAGGGCTAGGGCTTTGGCTCTGACTGGGAGAAAGTTCTATCCGCAGCGGCACCCCCGAGGCGGTTACGGGGAGAAAGTACAAGAGAAGGGACCTTTTGTACACGCTCTGTAGGCGTCCGTACACGAGCTTACACACGACGCACACGTGATACGCACGCGCGCCCACGCACACGTTCGTGTACCTGCGTGCTTACGAATGAACGCGTGGAGCAGGGAACGAGTGAACGAACCGACGAACGAGTCCGGGGGGTTTGAGGCGAGAGTACAGACACACTCCCATGGAGGGCTCCCCAGAAGGGTCTACTGAACTGATGGCCCTCCCCAGGGTCATCTGTCTGTGCGGATGGAGGGGAGCCACTGGGATGTACACCCGTCCCAGCAACTCCAAACCACCTCCCTGCACCCCCTACCCCGGGCACTCCGTGGCAGAGCGACCGCCTGACGCCCCTGGAGGTGAGCAGGGGCAATGTGCCCCAGCTCCCTGGGTCCCCGTCAGTTCCTCCCGCTGCCACAGTGGCCTAGACCCTCTCGGGCCTGCTCCTGAGCCCTTAAGCCAGTTCACGTAGCGGGATGAGAACAGCAGAGAGGCAACCACGCAGGAGGAGGAGAAACCCAGGTCCTTGTGCCACCTCTCGGCTCTGAATCAATGTCCCGAGAGAGCTAGGGTTCTGCCCGACACGACCCAGGTGGATGCCCGTCCCCAGGTGTGCAGACATGACAGGGTCCCGGTCGCCAGGACCCGTGGGCCAGGCAACGTGGACTCAAGACCACTCCCGGAGGGGAGTGGAGATGGACCCACGGACGCACGGATTCCTTGGGATGTCTTTACCTGTGCGCTCCTACTGCCAAGGAGAAGCCCCAAAAGGAAGAGACACCGCCTCCCCCAACCCCCCAGTAGGTCCCACCCCACTGGGAAGGCTTGGGTGGCTCTTGGGCCTCCCTGGGCCTTTGTCCCTGGGCCTTGTTTGATCCGCAAAGGGCGGAGGGAGAGGCCACGCTCGCGAAGGTGCTGGGCATTTCTGGAGCAACAGTGCCATCAAGCGGAAGCTTTTTGAGCACGGCCTCCAGCCCCTGCCTGTGCATACCGTGGGGAAGGCCTGTGACGGGAGGAGGGCTGGCTTCGGAGCACTGGGAGGATACCCGGGCCGAACCTGGCCGCCCGGCACGCCTCCGCAGTAGGGGTGGAAGCCACACGCGGTGGGGTTCGGGGCCGGGCTCGCCCACCGAGGAGCCCCTGGCTGCCAGGCCCGCCGCGCTCCCCACCCTCGGGGCCGTGGCCTCGGCAGCCGCCATGTTCAGGAACAAGGAGCTGGAAGCTCCCACCCCGGGGCATCTGGCCCCTGGATCGTGGCCCTCCCTGCAGGAGCGAGGTCGGCCAGTGGGGTCCCTGGGGTCTCAGGGCCACCGGGGACCCCGCACCCGCCGCCGGTGCCCCGGCGGAGGCCCCGGGCCCAGCCACCGTGGACCACGGGGAAAGGGGAGGAGGTGGCCGCCCGGTGCCCCGTCGGGGGCAGCACCCTGCAGACGGCCCGCAGAACGTGTCCTCGTTAGTGCTTGCTCCCAGACGCAGACGAGGAAGAGTAATGCAGGGGCGCTGCACGTTCCACCCTCTCACAGCTGGATCTGGGTTTCGGTTTGTTTACTTCTTGCTCCCGCCAGAGAGAGCCCCGATCCCAGGCCCCGCCGCATCCCGTGAGGCCCTGCCTGTGCCGTAGGACACAGGGTATCCAGGACCCACTGGCGATGGGACGGAAGTGGGCCACGATCGATCGGTACGCAGAGAGGGACGGCACCGTCCGCAGCGAGGGGATCCAGGTCCGTTTTCCGCACCCGAGCTCACCTCGGGAACAGGAACTCTGCGGCCGGGGCACGCCCTATTCCTCGGCCTCCCTCCCCGTGGACGACCCGGGGGTCCTCTCGTTTGGGGAAGACTCCTGGGAGTTTTCACAAGCGGCTCCACCTTCTGCAGGTGCAGCCGTTGGCCCCGGCCAGAGGGGCACGCTGAGAGCACCTGCGGCCGGCGACCAGTCAGAGCGCCTAGCTACCTCAGGACCGGGCCCCTAGCAAAGGCTCTGCCCACCTAAGATGGCCTCACAACGTGTCGGGCGACTCACAGGCGCGAAAGGAGACGGGCGCGGGGCGGGTTTCAGCGCCCTTCCAGGAGGGGTACGTGTGGGGGGAGGGTAGCCCTCCCCCACACCGCACCCCGCCCCTCCCCCCGCCCCGGGACCGGACCCCCCCACACACACCAGCCCACCACCCACCCCCGCCCCGGCAGATAAGAGCTGGGCCAAGGGCAGGAACGGGCCACCGCACAGCTTGCTCCAGAAGCGGCCTATCGGGTCCGCCGGGGACTCGAAGGCACCGCCCTGTGCCCAGGAGTACGCACCTCGTTCCTGGCCTTGGCAGACAAGCTGGATGAGTGGTGGTCATGGGGGAGAGGACAAGGGCGGGAGGCGTTCCTCTCAGTCCAACAGAGGTGAGCTTCAGGCAGCTTCTTCAGACCTCTTCCCCTTGATCCCCTGGCTGGGCCGCAGGTGCAAGCACAGGGCCGAGACCCGGAGGGCCAGGCCGGAATGCAAGCCGGGGCCTTTCCTTCTCGTCGCTGAACGGAGGCTCAGGGCCTCGTGGGGAGAAAGCTGAAGCCTGCTGCAAATGCATGGCCCGGGGGTCCACTCGGCGGGGCTCTGCTCAGCTCCTCTCCTCTCCTCTCGTGTCCTGCCCTCTCCTCCTCTCCGGGAGCCCCGTCCGGGAGCACTCGGGACAGGCCAGGTCAGGCCCGGGCCACAATCCCGGAGACCGCGCGAGATGGCAGCGCAGCCACCGACTGACTGGACTCTTCGGCTCAGGTGAAGGGCTCCTTCTGCGGTGGCTCCTGCGTCCCGCGAGCGCCGTCCCCTTCTGGACTCGGACTGCCAGCTCTCGCTGGGCCTCGGGCGCCCTCGGCACTCGGTAGCCAGGCTCCACGTGTCGTCTCTGAGCTGGACAGAAGGTGGTCGGCGGGCCCGCCTCGGCCGCTGCCGCCAAGGGCGGCGGAACTCCCGTTGCCCGCGGTGGTCTCTGGCTGGGCCGCACCGCGGCCCAGAGAGGCTTCCGGGGCCCTGGGCCCGCCTAGGCCGAACCTCCTCTGGCGCCGAGGGGAAGGGACACGCGGCCAAATGCCCGCAGAACCGCGGCCTGGCCTCCTTCGGAGCCGCTTCCTCTAGTCACGCCCGGACGTGGCGGCCACCAGGGTCCACCGAGACTCCACCTCCTGTAGCCCCACACGCCAGGCGGCCGGGCTGTGCGCCTTGTGCCACTGCCCGTCTCTGGAGCGTCCACGGCACCGCCGGGCCTTGGGCCACGGGCCACGCTTCCCGCCCCTTCCCAGGCGGAGCTCTTGACTTCCCGGGGCCACTGTCCAGTGTTCCCGACTTCAATCCTTTGTCACTCCTCCCCAGGAAGGGACGGCGGGTACAGGGTTCGTGGGATCGGCGGACCCGTTCCTCTTGATGATGGTACTGCACCACGGGTGCCAACCTGCCCTGCCCCTTCCCCTCCCCCAGGCCCTCTCCCTCTGCCCTTTGCCGAGGGAAAAACGAAATGCCAACCTCTGCCCAACCTGCCAAAGGCAGGATGGCTCATCAACCTGGCCGCTTCAGAGGGGCGCGCCTCAAACTCTGGCCCTGCATCCTGCGGGGCCTCGTCTCTGTGGGGTCCTCTTAGCCTGCCGTTATGACTCCCCATCCAGGCACCCAGCCGTGGACCGGCAGCCGTGTCTTTAGCAGCCCACATTTGCCTAACGCCTCGGGAAACGCTCTGAGTGTGAGCACAGAGATCCAGTCACGTCTGGCCGGTGCCTGGCGAGGCACCTCCTCACCAGTCACCGAGGGGCAAGCAGCCCGAAGCAAAGGGCCGGCAGCCCACAGGCACAGACGCGGTGCGGGACGAGCTCGGCCTCCTGTGGCAAGACGATGGACTTCCCCCGAGGACCTGGCTCTTCTCCCACGGCGGCCCGGGGGCGGGAGGGTGGCAGTGGGGTTTGGTGTTCAGGCGTGGACGGTGGCACGCACGGGTCCGTCGGGAGGGCCGCCGGGCGCTGCCCCAGAGACGCCGGAGCGGGCCAGTCTCCTGACACCGCCCAGGGGAAGGCCAGGGATGGGAAGACACCCCCCGGGGTGGGTGTGTGGGTGGGTGTAGGCTCCCGCCAACTCGCTGTGCTTTACACCTCGGAGCGACTGGGAGCCACCGGGGACTCCTCTTTAGTTTCTTTGCGGTGCACTGGCCAGTGTGGTTTAGACACAGGTTCCGGCCCTTAAGCATCTTCTCAGCGCCCGCCTGGTTGCACTGACTTGGGTGGAGGACGGGGTGGGCCACTGGGGGCACTGCCGCCACCGGCCCCACCCATGTTGGCTGAAGGAACACACTCTGGATGCCAAGTGCTCCGCGGACACGAGGCCTTGGAAAGAGAAGAGAGCTCTGGTCCACCGCCGCCTCGGGAAGCACCAGGCGTCCTCCGTGCTGAAAAGAACCGGAGGGACGGGACGGGACGGGATCGCATCTTCTCTCCTTTTCCCTCGCTTCTGTCTCAGCACGCCTTCCTCTCTTTCCCTAACTCCGAATCTGCCGCGCCTCCGGGCCTTGGCAATTCTTTCAAGCCGCGGTACTGAGGTGCGTCGAGGAAAGAACACCCACAAGAGCCCCGCCGTGCTGAGTGCACGTCTTCCGGGACCCGGGACCCACGCCCCACGCCGGAGGACTTGACTCGACGCCCAGATATTACCGTGAAGGGCTCCTGGGATGGCCAAACAGGGTCCTCTGGAAGGCAGTGTCACCCCAGAAATGCCACGCTGCCCTTGCTGCTCGAGCCCTGCCTCCGCCCTTCGCTAAGCACGAAACGTCAGCCGCGCCGCCGACCCCTCGCTAAACCACGGCGCCACACGCTCACCAGCCCGCCTGGAGAAGCCTTCAATTACCCTGAGCCAGGGTAGGAGGCGTCCTCCTCCCGGCAAGACTGTTTCAACAGAAGACAGGAAGGAGAAGGGAGAAACAGAGACAGAAAGAAAACACCTCCGGCTGCCGGTCACGCGCCCACTCAGGCGACATTTCCCACACGGAAGAAGGGACGTACACCTCCTGAAAGGCCCCACACTGTCAAGTCCCTTGGTTTGTCAAGAGGCAGACTTGGGGAGTGCAAGGAGCCCTACAGAGGGCTGCCCCGTGCCAAACCTCCACGCCGCCCAGCGGGCGGCCCCCTCTTCATCATCCCCCAAGGGCACGTCCCCGAGGCCTTCCTGGCTCGGTGGAGGGCCACGGCGGGGAGAGCTGGGCCCAAGAGCGATCAGGAGAGGACGGGGGGAACGGCTATCACGGGCTCCACTCAGAGCACAGGAGGCAAAAAGCCCACGAGGCCTGGCTCTCCCTCAAAGGGGTCTCCCCACCGCCGGCCCCCACGTCGGGCTGGGCTGGCACTGCTGCTTCTCGGGGGTGAGGTGGGGCGCCGAGTGATCACGTCACGGGCGGCGGTTGGCTTCACGGAGGCTGGAGCCCAGACCGGGCCCCGGTGCCGGTGCAAGCGGCCCGGGCCCGATCCCTTTCCACCCTCCCCGCTCCCGCAGGACACTGACCTCAAATGCTACGTACCGATCACCTAGGGTGACCGTACACAGATGCTCGTCCATGCACCTCTTTCTTCCGGCCCCCCAGTCAGGATCTGACTCGAGAGCCTTTCCTACCATGGCCAAGAACTCCGACACAGTACACCAGTGTCCCCGTGCCACGATCCCACCTGGGAGTCCCTCCTCCTTGAGCCTTGCTGAACTAGCAGAACCACTGACTTTTTCCTCTGATGAAACAGACTATTTCGGACGGGGGAAGGAGACAGAACAAAGAGCACGCACTCACCTGGAACACCAGCGCCTGGAGATGACCGACGTCCCCGGTTTCCCTCTTCCTCCTTTCCTTCCGCTCTGCCTCCTCTGCAACGAGAGAGAACCGAACGCCCATCACTCAGCGTGGGACCACCACGGTGCCGGTGAACGGGGGGCTGGGGGGGTCCGCGTACACCCCCGCCCGCGCAACCTTGAGAGAGAGCGCCTTCGGTTCCTACTCGAGTGTACCGGCACCCCCGGGCCAACCAAAAACTTCCGGACGAGGCGCGAGCGTGAGCGTGAGGAATCAACTCCACTCGTCCTTCGGAAATGGCACGGGTGCCAGCCGGGGCAGGGGGGTCGTTAGGCAGAAGCAGCTTGTACACAAAGAAGCGCGTCCAGTGAAAACCTTGACCCCGTCATCCCCCAAAAATCTCTTTCCGGGGGGAAGCACAGCCATCACACCCCGGCGTTGACAGGCGCGGAGCCTGTCTCTCCCCGGCTCTGCGCCCGTGGGACCATGGCGGGACACCCCCAGGTATCTTGGCAAGCCCGCGCGCGTCCTCCACAACTTCCCAGCGGTTCCTAGGACGCGTGGGTAAAGGGGCACCCACCCGTCTCCCCTCTGGCCGCACAAAGGTCCACCGCACGTACTTTCCGGGCACAAGGGCACGTCTTCTGGGACGTGGCCCACGTGAGACCTACCCTGCTCCTCTCCTCTGGGTGGACGCTGACGCCGGAGAACGTACCCTGGTCACGCTCACCCACACCCCGGTAACGACGACTCAGTGGCCCGCGCCTCAGAGCCACTTCCGTGGGAGACAGAAGAGGAGAGGAAGGAACAAGGCGGAAGCCTAGCGTCCAAAGAGGAGGGGCACCTGAGACACCCTAGGCTCCTGCCTCCGGGCACAGACAAGGGCACCCTGCCCTGGGCAGCTGTCCGAAAAGAAACGGAGGGGACCTAGCAGGACACGACGTCGACGCCGCACAGGCGTGCCAACGCCACGGCACGCCTACAGCGCCGTGAGAGCAGCCCAAAAGGCAGAAGACTACCTATCGCTACGTGAGCCCGCTGGGGTCAGGGAGCAGGCGACACGCACACAGCCCTCTGCGGCCCGTTGTCCTCACCTGCATTCAACCCCGGGAGCACACACACGCACGCAGAAATGACGTGTGCTTCCCTCCGCAGACGGGGACAACCCGGGAGCGGCCATCGAGCAACGGTGAGGGCTAGGGCTTTGGCTCTGACTGGGAGAAAGTTCTATCCGCAGCGGCACCCCCGAGGCGGTTACGGGGAGAAAGTACAAGAGAAGGGACCTTTTGTACACGCTCTGTAGGCGTCCGTACACGAGCTTACACACGACGCACACGTGATACGCACGCGCGCCCACGCACACGTTCGTGTACCTGCGTGCTTACGAATGAACGCGTGGAGCAGGGAACGAGTGAACGAACCGACGAACGAGTCCGGGGGGTTTGAGGCGAGAGTACAGACACACTCCCATGGAGGGCTCCCCAGAAGGGTCTACTGAACTGATGGCCCTCCCCAGGGTCATCTGTCTGTGCGGATGGAGGGGAGCCACTGGGATGTACACCCGTCCCAGCAACTCCAAACCACCTCCCTGCACCCCCTACCCCGGGCACTCCGTGGCAGAGCGACCGCCTGACGCCCCTGGAGGTGAGCAGGGGCAATGTGCCCCAGCTCCCTGGGTCCCCGTCAGTTCCTCCCGCTGCCACAGTGGCCTAGACCCTCTCGGGCCTGCTCCTGAGCCCTTAAGCCAGTTCACGTAGCGGGATGAGAACAGCAGAGAGGCAACCACGCAGGAGGAGGAGAAACCCAGGTCCTTGTGCCACCTCTCGGCTCTGAATCAATGTCCCGAGAGAGCTAGGGTTCTGCCCGACACGACCCAGGTGGATGCCCGTCCCCAGGTGTGCAGACATGACAGGGTCCCGGTCGCCAGGACCCGTGGGCCAGGCAACGTGGACTCAAGACCACTCCCGGAGGGGAGTGGAGATGGACCCACGGACGCACGGATTCCTTGGGATGTCTTTACCTGTGCGCTCCTACTGCCAAGGAGAAGCCCCAAAAGGAAGAGACACCGCCTCCCCCAACCCCCCAGTAGGTCCCACCCCACTGGGAAGGCTTGGGTGGCTCTTGGGCCTCCCTGGGCCTTTGTCCCTGGGCCTTTTTTGATCCGCAAAGGGCGGAGGGAGAGGCCACGCTCGCGAAGGTGCTGGGCATTTCTGGAGCAACAGTGCCATCAAGCGGAAGCTTTTTGAGCACGGCCTCCAGCCCCTGCCTGTGCATACCGTGGGGAAGGCCTGTGACGGGAGGAGGGCTGGCTTCGGAGCACTGGGAGGATACCCGGGCCGAACCTGGCCGCCCGGCACGCCTCCGCAGTAGGGGTGGAAGCCACACGCGGTGGGGTTCGGGGCCGGGCTCGCCCACCGAGGAGCCCCTGGCTGCCAGGCCCGCCGCGCTCCCCACCCTCGGGGCCGTGGCCTCGGCAGCCGCCATGTTCAGGAACAAGGAGCTGGAAGCTCCCACCCCGGGGCATCTGGCCCCTGGATCGTGGCCCTCCCTGCAGGAGCGAGGTCGGCCAGTGGGGTCCCTGGGGTCTCAGGGCCACCGGGGACCCCGCACCCGCCGCCGGTGCCCCGGCGGAGGCCCCGGGCCCAGCCACCGTGGACCACGGGGAAAGGGGAGGAGGTGGCCGCCCGGTGCCCCGTCGGGGGCAGCACCCTGCAGACGGCCCGCAGAACGTGTCCTCGTTAGTGCTTGCTCCCAGACGCAGACGAGGAAGAGTAATGCAGGGGCGCTGCACGTTCCACCCTCTCACAGGGTGGGACACAGGGTATCCAGGACCCACTGGCGATGGGACGGAAGTGGGCCACGATCGATCGGTACGCAGAGAGGGACGGCACCGTCCGCAGCGAGGGGATCCAGGTCCGTTTTCCGCACCCGAGCTCACCTCGGGAACAGGAACTCTGCGGCCGGGGCACGCCCTATTCCTCGGCCTCCCTCCCCGTGGACGACCCGGGGGTCCTCTCGTTTGGGGAAGACTCCTGGGAGTTTTCACAAGCGGCTCCACCTTCTGCAGGTGCAGCCGTTGGCCCCGGCCAGAGGGGCACGCTGAGAGCACCTGCGGCCGGCGACCAGTCAGAGCGCCTAGCTACCTCAGGACCGGGCCCCTAGCAAAGGCTCTGCCCACCTAAGATGGCCTCACAACGTGTCGGGCGACTCACAGGCGCGAAAGGAGACGGGCGCGGGGCGGGTTTCAGCGCCCTTCCAGGAGGGGTACGTGTGGGGGGAGGGTAGCCCTCCCCCACACCGCACCCCGCCCCTCCCCCCGCCCCGGGACCGGACCCCCACACACACACCAGCCCACCACCCACCCCCGCCCCGGCAGATAAGAGCTGGGCCAAGGGCAGGAACGGGCCACCGCACAGCTTGCTCCAGAAGCGGCCTATCGGGTCCGCCGGGGACTCGAAGGCACCGCCCTGTGCCCAGGAGTACGCACCTCGTTCCTGGCCTTGGCAGACAAGCTGGATGAGTGGTGGTCATGGGGGAGAGGACAAGGGCGGGAGGCGTTCCTCTCAGTCCAACAGAGGTGAGCTTCAGGCAGCTTCTTCAGACCTCTTCCCCTTGATCCCCTGGCTGGGCCGCAGGTGCAAGCACAGGGCCGAGACCCGGAGGGCCAGGCCGGAATGCAAGCCGGGGCCTTTCCTTCTCGTCGCTGAACGGAGGCTCAGGGCCTCGTGGGGAGAAAGCTGAAGCCTGCTGCAAATGCATGGCCCGGGGGTCCACTCGGCGGGGCTCTGCTCAGCTCCTCTCCTCTCCTCTCGTGTCCTGCCCTCTCCTCCTCTCCGGGAGCCCCGTCCGGGAGCACTCGGGACAGGCCAGGTCAGGCCCGGGCCACAATCCCGGAGACCGCGCGAGATGGCAGCGCAGCCACCGACTGACTGGACTCTTCGGCTCAGGTGAAGGGCTCCTTCTGCGGTGGCTCCTGCGTCCCGCGAGCGCCGTCCCCTTCTGGACTCGGACTGCCAGCTCTCGCTGGGCCTCGGGCGCCCTCGGCACTCGGTAGCCAGGCTCCACGTGTCGTCTCTGAGCTGGACAGAAGGTGGTCGGCGGGCCCGCCTCGGCCGCTGCCGCCAAGGGCGGCGGAACTCCCGTTGCCCGCGGTGGTCTCTGGCTGGGCCGCACCGCGGCCCAGAGAGGCTTCCGGGGCCCTGGGCCCGCCTAGGCCGAACCTCCTCTGGCGCCGAGGGGAAGGGACACGCGGCCAAATGCCCGCAGAACCGCGGCCTGGCCTCCTTCGGAGCCGCTTCCTCTAGTCACGCCCGGACGTGGCGGCCACCAGGGTCCACCGAGACTCCACCTCCTGTAGCCCCACACGCCAGGCGGCCGGGCTGTGCGCCTTGTGCCACTGCCCGTCTCTGGAGCGTCCACGGCACCGCCGGGCCTTGGGCCACGGGCCACGCTTCCCGCCCCTTCCCAGGCGGAGCTCTTGACTTCCCGGGGCCACTGTCCAGTGTTCCCGACTTCAATCCTTTGTCACTCCTCCCCAGGAAGGGACGGCGGGTACAGGGTTCGCGGGATCGGCGGACCCGTTCCTCTTGATGACGGTACTGCACCACGGGTGCCAACCTGCCCTGCCCCTTCCCCTCCCCCAGGCCCTCTCCCTCTGCCCTTTGCCGAGGGAAAAACGAAATGCCAACCTCTGCCCAACCTGCCAAAGGCAGGATGGCTCATCAACCTGGCCGCTTCAGAGGGGCGCGCCTCAAACTCTGGCCCTGCATCCTGCGGGGCCTCGTCTCTGTGGGGTCCTCTTAGCCTGCCGTTATGACTCCCCATCCAGGCACCCAGCCGTGGACCGGCAGCCGTGTCTTTAGCAGCCCACATTTGCCTAACGCCTCGGGAAACGCTCTGAGTGTGAGCACAGAGATCCAGTCACGTCTGGCCGGTGCCTGGCGAGGCACCTCCTCACCAGTCACCGAGGGGCAAGCAGCCCGAAGCAAAGGGCCGGCAGCCCACAGGCACAGACGCGGTGCGGGACGAGCTCGGCCTCCTGTGGCAAGACGATGGACTTCCCCCGAGGACCTGGCTCTTCTCCCACGGCGGCCCGGGGGCGGGAGGGTGGCAGTGGGGTTTGGTGTTCAGGCGTGGACGGTGGCACGCACGGGTCCGTCGGGAGGGCCGCCGGGCGCTGCCCCAGAGACGCCGGAGCGGGCCAGTCTCCTGACACCGCCCAGGGGAAGGCCAGGGATGGGAAGACACCCCCCGGGGTGGGTGTGTGGGTGGGTGTAGGCTCCCGCCAACTCGCTGTGCTTTACACCTCGGAGCGACTGGGAGCCACCGGGGACTCCTCTTTAGTTTCTTTGCGGTGCACTGGCCAGTGTGGTTTAGACACAGGTTCCGGCCCTTAAGCATCTTCTCAGCGCCCGCCTGGTTGCACTGACTTGGGTGGAGGACGGGGTGGGCCACTGGGGGCACTGCCGCCACCGGCCCCACCCATGTTGGCTGAAGGAACACACTCTGGATGCCAAGTGCTCCGCGGACACGAGGCCTTGGAAAGAGAAGAGAGCTCTGGTCCACCGCCGCCTCGGGAAGCACCACGCGTCCTCCGTGCTGAAAAGAACCGGAGGGACGGGACGGGACGGGATCGCATCTTCTCTCCTTTTCCCTCGCTTCTGTCTCAGCACGCCTTCCTCTCTTTCCCTAACTCCGAATCTGCCGCGCCTCCGGGCCTTGGCAATTCTTTCAAGCCGCGGTACTGAGGTGCGTCGAGGAAAGAACACCCACAAGAGCCCCGCCGTGCTGAGTGCACGTCTTCCGGGACCCGGGACCCACGCCCCACGCCGGAGGACTTGACTCGACGCCCAGATATTACCGTGAAGGGCTCCTGGGATGGCCAAACAGGGTCCTCTGGAAGGCAGTGTCACCCCAGAAATGCCACGCTGCCCTTGCTGCTCGAGCCCTGCCTCCGCCCTTCGCTAAGCACGAAACGTCAGCCGCGCCGCCGACCCCTCGCTAAACCACGGCGCCACACGCTCACCAGCCCGCCTGGAGAAGCCTTCAATTACCCTGAGCCAGGGTAGGAGGCGTCCTCCTCCCGGCAAGACTGTTTCAACAGAAGACAGGAAGGAGAAGGGAGAAACAGAGACAGAAAGAAAACACCTCCGGCTGCCGGTCACGCGCCCACTCAGGCGACATTTCCCACACGGAAGAAGGGACGTACACCTCCTGAAAGGCCCCACACTGTCAAGTCCCTTGGTTTGTCAAGAGGCAGACTTGGGGAGTGCAAGGAGCCCTACAGAGGGCTGCCCCGTGCCAAACCTCCACGCCGCCCAGCGGGCGGCCCCCTCTTCATCATCCCCCAAGGGCACGTCCCCGAGGCCTTCCTGGCTCGGTGGAGGGCCACGGCGGGGAGAGCTGGGCCCAAGAGCGATCAGGAGAGGACGGGGGGAACGGCTATCACGGGCTCCACTCAGAGCACAGGAGGCAAAAAGCCCACGAGGCCTGGCTCTCCCTCAAAGGGGTCTCCCCACCGCCGGCCCCCACGTCGGGCTGGGCTGGCACTGCTGCTTCTCGGGGGTGAGGTGGGGCGCCGAGTGATCACGTCACGGGCGGCGGTTGGCTTCACGGAGGCTGGAGCCCAGACCGGGCCCCGGTGCCGGTGCAAGCGGCCCGGGCCCGATCCCTTTCCACCCTCCCCGCTCCCGCAGGACACTGACCTCAAATGCTACGTACCGATCACCTAGGGTGACCGTACACAGATGCTCGTCCATGCACCTCTTTCTTCCGGCCCCCCAGTCAGGATCTGACTCGAGAGCCTTTCCTACCATGGCCAAGAACTCCGACACAGTACACCAGTGTCCCCGTGCCACGATCCCACCTGGGAGTCCCTCCTCCTTGAGCCTTGCTGAACTAGCAGAACCACTGACTTTTTCCTCTGATGAAACAGACTATTTCGGACGGGGGAAGGAGACAGAACAAAGAGCACGCACTCACCTGGAACACCAGCGCCTGGAGATGACCGACGTCCCCGGTTTCCCTCTTCCTCCTTTCCTTCCGCTCTGCCTCCTCTGCAACGAGAGAGAACCGAACGCCCATCACTCAGCGTGGGACCACCACGGTGCCGGTGAACGGGGGGCTGGGGGGGTCCGCGTACACCCCCGCCCGCGCAACCTTGAGAGAGAGCGCCTTCGGTTCCTACTCGAGTGTACCGGCACCCCCGGGCCAACCAAAAACTTCCGGACGAGGCGCGAGCGTGAGCGTGAGGAATCAACTCCACTCGTCCTTCGGAAATGGCACGGGTGCCAGCCGGGGCAGGGGGGTCGTTAGGCAGAAGCAGCTTGTACACAAAGAAGCGCGTCCAGTGAAAAGCTTGACCCCGTCATCCCCCAAAAATCTCTTTCCGGGGGGAAGCACAGCCATCACACCCCGGCGTTGACAGGCGCGGAGCCTGTCTCTCCCCGGCTCTGCGCCCGTGGGACCATGGCGGGACACCCCCAGGTATCTTGGCAAGCCCGCGCGCGTCCTCCACAACTTCCCAGCGGTTCCTAGGACGCGTGGGTAAAGGGGCACCCACCCGTCTCCCCTCTGGCCGCACAAAGGTCCACCGCACGTACTTTCCGGGCACAAGGGCACGTCTTCTGGGACGTGGCCCACGTGAGACCTACCCTGCTCCTCTCCTCTGGGTGGACGCTGACGCCGGAGAACGTACCCTGGTCACGCTCACCCACACCCCGGTAACGACGACTCAGTGGCCCGCGCCTCAGAGCCACTTCCGTGGGAGACAGAAGAGGAGAGGAAGGAACAAGGCGGAAGCCTAGCGTCCAAAGAGGAGGGGCACCTGAGACACCCTATGCTCCTGCCTCCGGGCACAGACAAGGGCACCCTGCCCTGGGCAGCTGTCCGAAAAGAAACGGAGGGGACCTAGCAGGACACGACGTCGACGCCGCACAGGCGTGCCAACGCCACGGCACGCCTACAGCGCCGTGAGAGCAGCCCAAAAGGCAGAAGACTACCTATCGCTACGTGAGCCCGCTGGGGTCAGGGAGCAGGCGACACGCACACAGCCCTCTGCGGCCCGTTGTCCTCACCTGCATTCAACCCCGGGAGCACACACACGCACGCAGAAATGACGTGTGCTTCCCTCCGCAGACGGGGACAACCCGGGAGCGGCCATCGAGCAACGGTGAGGGCTAGGGCTTTGGCTCTGACTGGGAGAAAGTTCTATCCGCAGCGGCACCCCCGAGGCGGTTACGGGGAGAAAGTACAAGAGAAGGGACCTTTTGTACACGCTCTGTAGGCGTCCGTACACGAGCTTACACACGACGCACACGTGATACGCACGCGCGCCCACGCACACGTTCGTGTACCTGCGTGCTTACGAATGAACGCGTGGAGCAGGGAACGAGTGAACGAACCGACGAACGAGTCCGGGGGGTTTGAGGCGAGAGTACAGACACACTCCCATGGAGGGCTCCCCAGAAGGGTCTACTGAACTGATGGCCCTCCCCAGGGTCATCTGTCTGTGCGGATGGAGGGGAGCCACTGGGATGTACACCCGTCCCAGCAACTCCAAACCACCTCCCTGCACCCCCTACCCCGGGCACTCCGTGGCAGAGCGACCGCCTGACGCCCCTGGAGGTGAGCAGGGGCAATGTGCCCCAGCTCCCTGGGTCCCCGTCAGTTCCTCCCGCTGCCACAGTGGCCTAGACCCTCTCGGGCCTGCTCCTGAGCCCTTAAGCCAGTTCACGTAGCGGGATGAGAACAGCAGAGAGGCAACCACGCAGGAGGAGGAGAAACCCAGGTCCTTGTGCCACCTCTCGGCTCTGAATCAATGTCCCGAGAGAGCTAGGGTTCTGCCCGACACGACCCAGGTGGATGCCCGTCCCCAGGTGTGCAGACATGACAGGGTCCCGGTCGCCAGGACCCGTGGGCCAGGCAACCTGGGCTCAAGACCACTCCCGGAGGGGTGTGGAGATGGACCCACGGACGCACGGATTCCTTGGGATGTCTTTACCTGTGCGCTCCTACTGCCAAGGAGAAGCCCCAAAAGGAAGAGACACCGCCTCCCCCAACCCCCCAGTAGGTCCCACCCCACTGGGAAGGCTTGGGTGGCTCTTGGGCCTCCCTGGGCCTTTGTCCCTGGGCCTTTTTTGATCCGCAAAGGGCGGAGGGAGAGGCCACGCTCGCGAAGGTGCTGGGCATTTCTGGAGCAACAGTGCCATCAAGCGGAAGCTTTTTGAGCACGGCCTCCAGCCCCTGCCTGTGCATACCGTGGGGAAGGCCTGTGACGGGAGGAGGGCTGGCTTCGGAGCACTGGGAGGATTCCCGGGCCGAACCTGGCCGCCCGGCACGCCTCCGCAGTAGGGGTGGAAGCCACACGCGGTGGGGTTCGGGGCCGGGCTCGCCCACCGAGGAGCCCCTGGCTGCCAGGCCCGCCGCGCTCCCCACCCTCGGGGCCGTGGCCTCGGCAGCCGCCATGTTCAGGAACAAGGAGCTGGAAGCTCCCACCCCGGGGCATCTGGCCCCTGGATCGTGGCCCTCCCTGCAGGAGCGAGGTCGGCCAGTGGGGTCCCTGGGGTCTCAGGGCCACCGGGGACCCCGCACCCGCCGCCGGTGCCCCGGCGGAGGCCCCGGGCCCAGCCACCGTGGACCACGGGGAAAGGGGAGGAGGTGGCCGCCCGGTGCCCTGTCGGGGGCAGCACCCTGCAGACGGCCCGCAGAACGTGTCCTCGTTAGTGCTTGCTCCCAGACGCAGACGAGGAAGAGTAATGCAGGGGCGCTGCACGTTCCACCCTCTCACAGCTGGATCTGGGTTTCGGTTTGTTTACTTCTTGCTCCCGCCAGAGAGAGCCCCGATCCCAGGCCCCGCCGCATCCCGTGAGGCCCTGCCTGTGCCGTAGGACACAGGGTATCCAGGACCCACTGGCGATGGGACGGAAGTGGGCCACGATCGATCGGTACGCAGAGAGGGACGGCACCGTCCGCAGCGAGGGGATCCAGGTCCGTTTTCCGCACCCGAGCTCACCTCGGGAACAGGAACTCTGCGGCCGGGGCACGCCCTATTCCTCGGCCTCCCTCCCCGTGGACGACCCGGGGGTCCTCTCGTTTGGGGAAGACTCCTGGGAGTTTTCACAAGCGGCTCCACCTTCTGCAGGTGCAGCCGTTGGCCCCGGCCAGAGGGGCACGCTGAGAGCACCTGCGGCCGGCGACCAGTCAGAGCGCCTAGCTACCTCAGGACCGGGCCCCTAGCAAAGGCTCTGCCCACCTAAGATGGCCTCACAACGTGTCGGGCGACTCACAGGCGCGAAAGGAGACGGGCGCGGGGCGGGTTTCAGCGCCCTTCCAGGAGGGGTACGTGTGGGGGGAGGGTAGCCCTCCCCCACACCGCACCCCGCCCCTCCCCCCGCCCCGGGACCGGACCCCCACACACACACCAGCCCACCACCCACCCCCGCCCCGGCAGATAAGAGCTGGGCCAAGGGCAGGAACGGGCCACCGCACAGCTTGCTCCAGAAGCGGCCTATCGGGTCCGCCGGGGACTCGAAGGCACCGCCCTGTGCCCAGGAGTACGCACCTCGTTCCTGGCCTTGGCAGACAAGCTGGATGAGTGGTGGTCATGGGGGAGAGGACAAGGGCGGGAGGCGTTCCTCTCAGTCCAACAGAGGTGAGCTTCAGGCAGCTTCTTCAGACCTCTTCCCCTTGATCCCCTGGCTGGGCCGCAGGTGCAAGCACAGGGCCGAGACCCGGAGGGCCAGGCCGGAATGCAAGCCGGGGCCTTTCCTTCTCGTCGCTGAACGGAGGCTCAGGGCCTCGTGGGGAGAAAGCTGAAGCCTGCTGCAAATGCATGGCCCGGGGGTCCACTCGGCGGGGCTCTGCTCAGCTCCTCTCCTCTCCTCTCGTGTCCTGCCCTCTCCTCCTCTCCGGGAGCCCCGTCCGGGAGCACTCGGGACAGGCCAGGTCAGGCCCGGGCCACAATCCCGGAGACCGCGCGAGATGGCAGCGCAGCCACCGACTGACCGGACTCTTCGGCTCAGGTGAAGGGCTCCTTCTGCGGTGGCTCCTGCGTCCCGCGAGCGCCGTCCCCTTCTGGACTCGGACTGCCAGCTCTCGCTGGGCCTCGGGCGCCCTCGGCACTCGGTAGCCAGGCTCCACGTGTCGTCTCTGAGCTGGACAGAAGGTGGTCGGCGGGCCCGCCTCGGCCGCTGCCGCCAAGGGCGGCGGAACTCCCGTTGCCCGCGGTGGTCTCTGGCTGGGCCGCACCGCGGCCCAGAGAGGCTTCCGGGGCCCTGGGCCCGCCTAGGCCGAACCTCCTCTGGCGCCGAGGGGAAGGGACACGCGGCCAAATGCCCGCAGAACCGCGGCCTGGCCTCCTTCGGAGCCGCTTCCTCTAGTCACGCCCGGACGTGGCGGCCACCAGGGTCCACCGAGACTCCACCTCCTGTAGCCCCACACGCCAGGCGGCCGGGCTGTGCGCCTTGTGCCACTGCCCGTCTCTGGAGCGTCCACGGCACCGCCGGGCCTTGGGCCACGGGCCACGCTTCCCGCCCCTTCCCAGGCGGAGCTCTTGACTTCCCGGGGCCACTGTCCAGTGTTCCCGACTTCAATCCTTTGTCACTCCTCCCCAGGAAGGGACGGCGGGTACAGGGTTCGCGGGATCGGCGGACCCGTTCCTCTTGATGACGGTACTGCACCACGGGTGCCAACCTGCCCTGCCCCTTCCCCTCCCCCAGGCCCTCTCCCTCTGCCCTTTGCCGAGGGAAAAACGAAATGCCAACCTCTGCCCAACCTGCCAAAGGCAGGATGGCTCATCAACCTGGCCGCTTCAGAGGGGCGCGCCTCAAACTCTGGCCCTGCATCCTGCGGGGCCTCGTCTCTGTGGGGTCCTCTTAGCCTGCCGTTATGACTCCCCATCCAGGCACCCAGCCGTGGACCGGCAGCCGTGTCTTTAGCAGCCCACATTTGCCTAACGCCTCGGGAAACGCTCTGAGTGTGAGCACAGAGATCCAGTCACGTCTGGCCGGTGCCTGGCGAGGCACCTCCTCACCAGTCACCGAGGGGCAAGCAGCCCGAAGCAAAGGGCCGGCAGCCCACAGGCACAGACGCGGTGCGGGACGAGCTCGGCCTCCTGTGGCAAGACGATGGACTTCCCCCGAGGACCTGGCTCTTCTCCCACGGCGGCCCGGGGGCGGGAGGGTGGCAGTGGGGTTTGGTGTTCAGGCGTGGACGGTGGCACGCACGGGTCCGTCGGGAGGGCCGCCGGGCGCTGCCCCAGAGACGCCGGAGCGGGCCAGTCTCCTGACACCGCCCAGGGGAAGGCCAGGGATGGGAAGACACCCCCCGGGGTGGGTGTGTGGGTGGGTGTAGGCTCCCGCCAACTCGCTGTGCTTTACACCTCGGAGCGACTGGGAGCCACCGGGGACTCCTCTTTAGTTTCTTTGCGGTGCACTGGCCAGTGTGGTTTAGACACAGGTTCCGGCCCTTAAGCATCTTCTCAGCGCCCGCCTGGTTGCACTGACTTGGGTGGAGGACGGGGTGGGCCACTGGGGGCACTGCCGCCACCGGCCCCACCCATGTTGGCTGAAGGAACACACTCTGGATGCCAAGTGCTCCGCGGACACGAGGCCTTGGAAAGAGAAGAGAGCTCTGGTCCACCGCCGCCTCGGGAAGCACCACGCGTCCTCCGTGCTGAAAAGAACCGGAGGGACGGGACGGGACGGGATCGCATCTTCTCTCCTTTTCCCTCGCTTCTGTCTCAGCACGCCTTCCTCTCTTTCCCTAACTCCGAATCTGCCGCGCCTCCGGGCCTTGGCAATTCTTTCAAGCCGCGGTACTGAGGTGCGTCGAGGAAAGAACACCCACAAGAGCCCCGCCGTGCTGAGTGCACGTCTTCCGGGACCCGGGACCCACGCCCCACGCCGGAGGACTTGACTCGACGCCCAGATATTACCGTGAAGGGCTCCTGGGATGGCCAAACAGGGTCCTCTGGAAGGCAGTGTCACCCCAGAAATGCCACGCTGCCCTTGCTGCTCGAGCCCTGCCTCCGCCCTTCGCTAAGCACGAAACGTCAGCCGCGCCGCCGACCCCTTGCTAAACCACGGCGCCACACGCTCACCAGCCCGCCTGGAGAAGCCTTCAATTACCCTGAGCCAGGGTAGGAGGCGTCCTCCTCCCGGCAAGACTGTTTCAACAGAAGACAGGAAGGAGAAGGGAGAAACAGAGACAGAAAGAAAACACCTCCGGCTGCCGGTCACGCGCCCACTCAGGCGACATTTCCCACACGGAAGAAGGGACGTACACCTCCTGAAAGGCCCCACACTGTCAAGTCCCTTGGTTTGTCAAGAGGCAGACTTGGGGAGTGCAAGGAGCCCTACAGAGGGCTGCCCCGTGCCAAACCTCCACGCCGCCCAGCGGGCGGCCCCCTCTTCATCATCCCCCAAGGGCACGTCCCCGAGGCCTTCCTGGCTCGGTGGAGGGCCACGGCGGGGAGAGCTGGGCCCAAGAGCGATCAGGAGAGGACGGGGGGAACGGCTATCACGGGCTCCACTCAGAGCACAGGAGGCAAAAAGCCCACGAGGCCTGGCTCTCCCTCAAAGGGGTCTCCCCACCGCCGGCCCCCACGTCGGGCTGGGCTGGCACTGCTGCTTCTCGGGGGTGAGGTGGGGCGCCGAGTGATCACGTCACGGGCGGCGGTTGGCTTCACGGAGGCTGGAGCCCAGACCGGGCCCCGGTGCCGGTGCAAGCGGCCCGGGCCCGATCCCTTTCCACCCTCCCCGCTCCCGCAGGACACTGACCTCAAATGCTACGTACCGATCACCTAGGGTGACCGTACACAGATGCTCGTCCATGCACCTCTTTCTTCCGGCCCCCCAGTCAGGATCTGACTCGAGAGCCTTTCCTACCATGGCCAAGAACTCCGACACAGTACACCAGTGTCCCCGTGCCACGATCCCACCTGGGAGTCCCTCCTCCTTGAGCCTTGCTGAACTAGCAGAACCACTGACTTTTTCGTCTGATGAAACAGACTATTTCGGACGGGGGAAGGAGACAGAACAAAGAGCACGCACTCACCTGGAACACCAGCGCCTGGAGATGACCGACGTCCCCGGTTTCCCTCTTCCTCCTTTCCTTCCGCTCTGCCTCCTCTGCAACGAGAGAGAACCGAACGCCCATCACTCAGCGTGGGACCACCACGGTGCCGGTGAACGGGGGGCTGGGGGGGTCCGCGTACACCCCCGCCCGCGCAACCTTGAGAGAGAGCGCCTTCGGTTCCTACTCGAGTGTACCGGCACCCCCGGGCCAACCAAAAACTTCCGGACGAGGCGCGAGCGTGAGCGTGAGGAATCAACTCCACTCGTCCTTCGGAAATGGCACGGGTGCCAGCCGGGGCAGGGGGGTCGTTAGGCAGAAGCAGCTTGTACACAAAGAAGCGCGTCCAGTGAAAACCTTGACCCCGTCATCCCCCAAAAATCTCTTTCCGGGGGGAAGCACAGCCATCACACCCCGGCGTTGACAGGCGCGGAGCCTGTCTCTCCCCGGCTCTGCGCCCGTGGGACCATGGCGGGACACCCCCAGGTATCTTGGCAAGCCCGCGCGCGTCCTCCACAACTTCCCAGCGGTTCCTAGGACGCGTGGGTAAAGGGGCACCCACCCGTCTCCCCTCTGGCCGCACAAAGGTCCACCGCACGTACTTTCCGGGCACAAGGGCACGTCTTCTGGGACGTGTCCCACGTGAGACCTACCCTGCTCCTCTCCTCTGGGTGGACGCTGACGCCGGAGAACGTACCCTGGTCACGCTCACCCACACCCCGGTAACGACGACTCAGTGGCCCGCGCCTCAGAGCCACTTCCGTGGGAGACAGAAGAGGAGAGGAAGGAACAAGGCGGAAGCCTAGCGTCCAAAGAGGAGGGGCACCTGAGACACCCTAGGCTCCTGCCTCCGGGCACAGACAAGGGCACCCTGCCCTGGGCAGCTGTCCGAAAAGAAACGGAGGGGACCTAGCAGGACACGACGTCGACGCCGCACAGGCGTGCCAACGCCACGGCACGCCTACAGCGCCGTGAGAGCAGCCCAAAAGGCAGAAGACTACCTATCGCTACGTGAGCCCGCTGGGGTCAGGGAGCAGGCGACACGCACACAGCCCTCTGCGGCCCGTTGTCCTCACCTGCATTCAACCCCGGGAGCACACACACGCACGCAGAAATGACGTGTGCTTCCCTCCGCAGACGGGGACAACCCGGGAGCGGCCATCGAGCAACGGTGAGGGCTAGGGCTTTGGCTCTGACTGGGAGAAAGTTCTATCCGCAGCGGCACCCCCGAGGCGGTTACGGGGAGAAAGTACAAGAGAAGGGACCTTTTGTACACGCTCTGTAGGCGTCCGTACACGAGCTTACACACGACGCACACGTGATACGCACGCGCGCCCACGCACACGTTCGTGTACCTGCGTGCTTACGAATGAACGCGTGGAGCAGGGAACGAGTGAACGAACCGACGAACGAGTCCGGGGGGTTTGAGGCGAGAGTACAGACACACTCCCATGGAGGGCTCCCCAGAAGGGTCTACTGAACTGATGGCCCTCCCCAGGGTCATCTGTCTGTGCGGATGGAGGGGAGC
The DNA here is from genome assembly GCF_963924675.1 of Phocoena phocoena. Classification (NCBI taxonomy): domain Eukaryota; kingdom Metazoa; phylum Chordata; class Mammalia; order Artiodactyla; family Phocoenidae; genus Phocoena; species Phocoena phocoena. Next base: position 6,836 of record NW_027077646.1, on the reverse strand, counting down.
CACTGGGATGTACACCCGTCCCAGCAACTCCAAACCACCTCCCTGCACCCCCTACCCCGGGCACTCCGTGGCAGAGCGACCGCCTGACGCCCCTGGAGGTGAGCAGGGGCAATGTGCCCCAGCTCCCTGGGTCCCCGTCAGTTCCTCCCGCTGCCACAGTGGCCTAGACCCTCTCGGGCCTGCTCCTGAGCCCTTAAGCCAGTTCACGTAGCGGGATGAGAACAGCAGAGAGGCAACCACGCAGGAGGAGGAGAAACCCAGGTCCTTGTGCCACCTCTCGGCTCTGAATCAATGTCCCGAGAGAGCTAGGGTTCTGCCCGACACGACCCAGGTGGATGCCCGTCCCCAGGTGTGCAGACATGACAGGGTCCCGGTCGCCAGGACCCGTGGGCCAGGCAACCTGGGCTCAAGACCACTCCCGGAGGGGTGTGGAGATGGACCCACGGACGCACGGATTCCTTGGGATGTCTTTACCTGTGCGCTCCTACTGCCAAGGAGAAGCCCCAAAAGGAAGAGACACCGCCTCCCCCAACCCCCCAGTAGGTCCCACCCCACTGGGAAGGCTTGGGTGGCTCTTGGGCCTCCCTGGGCCTTTGTCCCTGGGCCTTTTTTGATCCGCAAAGGGCGGAGGGAGAGGCCACGCTCGCGAAGGTGCTGGGCATTTCTGGAGCAACAGTGCCATCAAGCGGAAGCTTTTTGAGCACGGCCTCCAGCCCCTGCCTGTGCATACCGTGGGGAAGGCCTGTGACGGGAGGAGGGCTGGCTTCGGAGCACTGGGAGGATTCCCGGGCCGAACCTGGCCGCCCGGCACGCCTCCGCAGTAGGGGTGGAAGCCACACGCGGTGGGGTTCGGGGCCGGGCTCGCCCACCGAGGAGCCCCTGGCTGCCAGGCCCGCCGCGCTCCCCACCCTCGGGGCCGTGGCCTCGGCAGCCGCCATGTTCAGGAACAAGGAGCTGGAAGCTCCCACCCCGGGGCATCTGGCCCCTGGATCGTGGCCCTCCCTGCAGGAGCGAGGTCGGCCAGTGGGGTCCCTGGGGTCTCAGGGCCACCGGGGACCCCGCACCCGCCGCCGGTGCCCCGGCGGAGGCCCCGGGCCCAGCCACCGTGGACCACGGGGAAAGGGGAGGAGGTGGCCGCCCGGTGCCCTGTCGGGGGCAGCACCCTGCAGACGGCCCGCAGAACGTGTCCTCGTTAGTGCTTGCTCCCAGACGCAGACGAGGAAGAGTAATGCAGGGGCGCTGCACGTTCCACCCTCTCACAGCTGGATCTGGGTTTCGGTTTGTTTACTTCTTGCTCCCGCCAGAGAGAGCCCCGATCCCAGGCCCCGCCGCATCCCGTGAGGCCCTGCCTGTGCCGTAGGACACAGGGTATCCAGGACCCACTGGCGATGGGACGGAAGTGGGCCACGATCGATCGGTACGCAGAGAGGGACGGCACCGTCCGCAGCGAGGGGATCCAGGTCCGTTTTCCGCACCCGAGCTCACCTCGGGAACAGGAACTCTGCGGCCGGGGCACGCCCTATTCCTCGGCCTCCCTCCCCGTGGACGACCCGGGGGTCCTCTCGTTTGGGGAAGACTCCTGGGAGTTTTCACAAGCGGCTCCACCTTCTGCAGGTGCAGCCGTTGGCCCCGGCCAGAGGGGCACGCTGAGAGCACCTGCGGCCGGCGACCAGTCAGAGCGCCTAGCTACCTCAGGACCGGGCCCCTAGCAAAGGCTCTGCCCACCTAAGATGGCCTCACAACGTGTCGGGCGACTCACAGGCGCGAAAGGAGACGGGCGCGGGGCGGGTTTCAGCGCCCTTCCAGGAGGGGTACGTGTGGGGGGAGGGTAGCCCTCCCCCACACCGCACCCCGCCCCTCCCCCCGCCCCGGGACCGGACCCCCACACACACACCAGCCCACCACCCACCCCCGCCCCGGCAGATAAGAGCTGGGCCAAGGGCAGGAACGGGCCACCGCACAGCTTGCTCCAGAAGCGGCCTATCGGGTCCGCCGGGGACTCGAAGGCACCGCCCTGTGCCCAGGAGTACGCACCTCGTTCCTGGCCTTGGCAGACAAGCTGGATGAGTGGTGGTCATGGGGGAGAGGACAAGGGCGGGAGGCGTTCCTCTCAGTCCAACAGAGGTGAGCTTCAGGCAGCTTCTTCAGACCTCTTCCCCTTGATCCCCTGGCTGGGCCGCAGGTGCAAGCACAGGGCCGAGACCCGGAGGGCCAGGCCGGAATGCAAGCCGGGGCCTTTCCTTCTCGTCGCTGAACGGAGGCTCAGGGCCTCGTGGGGAGAAAGCTGAAGCCTGCTGCAAATGCATGGCCCGGGGGTCCACTCGGCGGGGCTCTGCTCAGCTCCTCTCCTCTCCTCTCGTGTCCTGCCCTCTCCTCCTCTCCGGGAGCCCCGTCCGGGAGCACTCGGGACAGGCCAGGTCAGGCCCGGGCCACAATCCCGGAGACCGCGCGAGATGGCAGCGCAGCCACCGACTGACCGGACTCTTCGGCTCAGGTGAAGGGCTCCTTCTGCGGTGGCTCCTGCGTCCCGCGAGCGCCGTCCCCTTCTGGACTCGGACTGCCAGCTCTCGCTGGGCCTCGGGCGCCCTCGGCACTCGGTAGCCAGGCTCCACGTGTCGTCTCTGAGCTGGACAGAAGGTGGTCGGCGGGCCCGCCTCGGCCGCTGCCGCCAAGGGCGGCGGAACTCCCGTTGCCCGCGGTGGTCTCTGGCTGGGCCGCACCGCGGCCCAGAGAGGCTTCCGGGGCCCTGGGCCCGCCTAGGCCGAACCTCCTCTGGCGCCGAGGGGAAGGGACACGCGGCCAAATGCCCGCAGAACCGCGGCCTGGCCTCCTTCGGAGCCGCTTCCTCTAGTCACGCCCGGACGTGGCGGCCACCAGGGTCCACCGAGACTCCACCTCCTGTAGCCCCACACGCCAGGCGGCCGGGCTGTGCGCCTTGTGCCACTGCCCGTCTCTGGAGCGTCCACGGCACCGCCGGGCCTTGGGCCACGGGCCACGCTTCCCGCCCCTTCCCAGGCGGAGCTCTTGACTTCCCGGGGCCACTGTCCAGTGTTCCCGACTTCAATCCTTTGTCACTCCTCCCCAGGAAGGGACGGCGGGTACAGGGTTCGCGGGATCGGCGGACCCGTTCCTCTTGATGACGGTACTGCACCACGGGTGCCAACCTGCCCTGCCCCTTCCCCTCCCCCAGGCCCTCTCCCTCTGCCCTTTGCCGAGGGAAAAACGAAATGCCAACCTCTGCCCAACCTGCCAAAGGCAGGATGGCTCATCAACCTGGCCGCTTCAGAGGGGCGCGCCTCAAACTCTGGCCCTGCATCCTGCGGGGCCTCGTCTCTGTGGGGTCCTCTTAGCCTGCCGTTATGACTCCCCATCCAGGCACCCAGCCGTGGACCGGCAGCCGTGTCTTTAGCAGCCCACATTTGCCTAACGCCTCGGGAAACGCTCTGAGTGTGAGCACAGAGATCCAGTCACGTCTGGCCGGTGCCTGGCGAGGCACCTCCTCACCAGTCACCGAGGGGCAAGCAGCCCGAAGCAAAGGGCCGGCAGCCCACAGGCACAGACGCGGTGCGGGACGAGCTCGGCCTCCTGTGGCAAGACGATGGACTTCCCCCGAGGACCTGGCTCTTCTCCCACGGCGGCCCGGGGGCGGGAGGGTGGCAGTGGGGTTTGGTGTTCAGGCGTGGACGGTGGCACGCACGGGTCCGTCGGGAGGGCCGCCGGGCGCTGCCCCAGAGACGCCGGAGCGGGCCAGTCTCCTGACACCGCCCAGGGGAAGGCCAGGGATGGGAAGACACCCCCCGGGGTGGGTGTGTGGGTGGGTGTAGGCTCCCGCCAACTCGCTGTGCTTTACACCTCGGAGCGACTGGGAGCCACCGGGGACTCCTCTTTAGTTTCTTTGCGGTGCACTGGCCAGTGTGGTTTAGACACAGGTTCCGGCCCTTAAGCATCTTCTCAGCGCCCGCCTGGTTGCACTGACTTGGGTGGAGGACGGGGTGGGCCACTGGGGGCACTGCCGCCACCGGCCCCACCCATGTTGGCTGAAGGAACACACTCTGGATGCCAAGTGCTCCGCGGACACGAGGCCTTGGAAAGAGAAGAGAGCTCTGGTCCACCGCCGCCTCGGGAAGCACCACGCGTCCTCCGTGCTGAAAAGAACCGGAGGGACGGGACGGGACGGGATCGCATCTTCTCTCCTTTTCCCTCGCTTCTGTCTCAGCACGCCTTCCTCTCTTTCCCTAACTCCGAATCTGCCGCGCCTCCGGGCCTTGGCAATTCTTTCAAGCCGCGGTACTGAGGTGCGTCGAGGAAAGAACACCCACAAGAGCCCCGCCGTGCTGAGTGCACGTCTTCCGGGACCCGGGACCCACGCCCCACGCCGGAGGACTTGACTCGACGCCCAGATATTACCGTGAAGGGCTCCTGGGATGGCCAAACAGGGTCCTCTGGAAGGCAGTGTCACCCCAGAAATGCCACGCTGCCCTTGCTGCTCGAGCCCTGCCTCCGCCCTTCGCTAAGCACGAAACGTCAGCCGCGCCGCCGACCCCTTGCTAAACCACGGCGCCACACGCTCACCAGCCCGCCTGGAGAAGCCTTCAATTACCCTGAGCCAGGGTAGGAGGCGTCCTCCTCCCGGCAAGACTGTTTCAACAGAAGACAGGAAGGAGAAGGGAGAAACAGAGACAGAAAGAAAACACCTCCGGCTGCCGGTCACGCGCCCACTCAGGCGACATTTCCCACACGGAAGAAGGGACGTACACCTCCTGAAAGGCCCCACACTGTCAAGTCCCTTGGTTTGTCAAGAGGCAGACTTGGGGAGTGCAAGGAGCCCTACAGAGGGCTGCCCCGTGCCAAACCTCCACGCCGCCCAGCGGGCGGCCCCCTCTTCATCATCCCCCAAGGGCACGTCCCCGAGGCCTTCCTGGCTCGGTGGAGGGCCACGGCGGGGAGAGCTGGGCCCAAGAGCGATCAGGAGAGGACGGGGGGAACGGCTATCACGGGCTCCACTCAGAGCACAGGAGGCAAAAAGCCCACGAGGCCTGGCTCTCCCTCAAAGGGGTCTCCCCACCGCCGGCCCCCACGTCGGGCTGGGCTGGCACTGCTGCTTCTCGGGGGTGAGGTGGGGCGCCGAGTGATCACGTCACGGGCGGCGGTTGGCTTCACGGAGGCTGGAGCCCAGACCGGGCCCCGGTGCCGGTGCAAGCGGCCCGGGCCCGATCCCTTTCCACCCTCCCCGCTCCCGCAGGACACTGACCTCAAATGCTACGTACCGATCACCTAGGGTGACCGTACACAGATGCTCGTCCATGCACCTCTTTCTTCCGGCCCCCCAGTCAGGATCTGACTCGAGAGCCTTTCCTACCATGGCCAAGAACTCCGACACAGTACACCAGTGTCCCCGTGCCACGATCCCACCTGGGAGTCCCTCCTCCTTGAGCCTTGCTGAACTAGCAGAACCACTGACTTTTTCGTCTGATGAAACAGACTATTTCGGACGGGGGAAGGAGACAGAACAAAGAGCACGCACTCACCTGGAACACCAGCGCCTGGAGATGACCGACGTCCCCGGTTTCCCTCTTCCTCCTTTCCTTCCGCTCTGCCTCCTCTGCAACGAGAGAGAACCGAACGCCCATCACTCAGCGTGGGACCACCACGGTGCCGGTGAACGGGGGGCTGGGGGGGTCCGCGTACACCCCCGCCCGCGCAACCTTGAGAGAGAGCGCCTTCGGTTCCTACTCGAGTGTACCGGCACCCCCGGGCCAACCAAAAACTTCCGGACGAGGCGCGAGCGTGAGCGTGAGGAATCAACTCCACTCGTCCTTCGGAAATGGCACGGGTGCCAGCCGGGGCAGGGGGGTCGTTAGGCAGAAGCAGCTTGTACACAAAGAAGCGCGTCCAGTGAAAACCTTGACCCCGTCATCCCCCAAAAATCTCTTTCCGGGGGGAAGCACAGCCATCACACCCCGGCGTTGACAGGCGCGGAGCCTGTCTCTCCCCGGCTCTGCGCCCGTGGGACCATGGCGGGACACCCCCAGGTATCTTGGCAAGCCCGCGCGCGTCCTCCACAACTTCCCAGCGGTTCCTAGGACGCGTGGGTAAAGGGGCACCCACCCGTCTCCCCTCTGGCCGCACAAAGGTCCACCGCACGTACTTTCCGGGCACAAGGGCACGTCTTCTGGGACGTGGCCCACGTGAGACCTACCCTGCTCCTCTCCTCTGGGTGGACGCTGACGCCGGAGAACGTACCCTGGTCACGCTCACCCACACCCCGGTAACGACGACTCAGTGGCCCGCGCCTCAGAGCCACTTCCGTGGGAGACAGAAGAGGAGAGGAAGGAACAAGGCGGAAGCCTAGCGTCCAAAGAGGAGGGGCACCTGAGACACCCTAGGCTCCTGCCTCCGGGCACAGACAAGGGCACCCTGCCCTGGGCAGCTGTCCGAAAAGAAACGGAGGGGACCTAGCAGGACACGACGTCGACGCCGCACAGGCGTGCCAACGCCACGGCACGCCTACAGCGCCGTGAGAGCAGCCCAAAAGGCAGAAGACTACCTATCGCTACGTGAGCCCGCTGGGGTCAGGGAGCAGGCGACACGCACACAGCCCTCTGCGGCCCGTTGTCCTCACCTGCATTCAACCCCGGGAGCACACACACGCACGCAGAAATGACGTGTGCTTCCCTCCGCAGACGGGGACAACCCGGGAGCGGCCATCGAGCAACGGTGAGGGCTAGGGCTTTGGCTCTGACTGGGAGAAAGTTCTATCCGCAGCGGCACCCCCGAGGCGGTTACGGGGAGAAAGTACAAGAGAAGGGACCTTTTGTACACGCTCTGTAGGCGTC
>NW_027077645.1:0-92000 GCF_963924675.1 Phocoena phocoena | reverse complement strand
TGAAAATCCGATAAATCCCATTATCAAAATAAATTTCAAAAACAAAACACAAAGACAGTGAAATAGAGAGCAATTCTTAAATAATTCACTCAGGGCATGTGATGCAACCGGGATTGACCACATCTACACCCAGAGCTGGTTTAGACATAAGGCTGGACACTTCAGGCTGATAGCATTGGTGAGTTTCGGTGAGCAAATGCAGACCCTTTGAAGTCATACTGCATGGTACCCATTCCATGGGTCCCAACTCTCCAGGTTCAAGGGATTCTTCCTCCAGCTAAAACATGCATGGGAAACCAAGAGTATCATCCACCGTGTGATTGGGAAACGATTTAAAATGCATCTCAGTTTTCGTTTCCTGGTCCTCGGGTTCACCATTCCAGATGCTTTACTAACACTCTCCCCGCATGGAGAGTCAGTGCCTTTAACCTCCTGTTTGGCACAGCTTGCAATTTCTGTGCAAGACGAACAGGAATAGGGAGAACCAATGAGAGACTAGATGTAGGTGTCTGCACGGGCAAATGTAACGCACATTGCCCACCAGGAAGAGGAATTAAACAAAGGCTCAGTGTGCCCTGCTGGAAACAGATTAGGGCCTGATGCAATATTGCGGTTTTGTGCCCAGCTCACAAGAAAGCGAGTTGAAGAAAGGAGCTCAGGGGCACTGTAATTCACAAACCTGCAGAGTTATAAATGATAGCTATTTTCCAAAACTGTATTGAAGTATGCCTGCGAAGGGGACTTGAAAGCAGGGCAGAATTTCAGGAAAACGATTGCAGGGGGTAGACTGGAATTGCCCTGAAAGCATAGGAAAAGAGGCACAACGTCGACAATGATGCACTTGGCCAAAAAGGGCGTATGCGTTTTTTCCTGAATATATTCAGGAAAAAACGCATACGCCCTTTTTGGCCAACCAAGCAAGCCTGTAAAGGAAATCTGCACTACAATGAAGTCTCACTGCCTCCCGGGCAAGAGGGCCATCTGAAAAAAGTGTAAAATCCAGAAAGGTAGGACAGGATATGGAGAACAGGGAGCCTTGTTATGCTGATTGGCAGGATGTAAATTGCCAACAGCCACCCTGGAGAAGTGTATGGTGTTTCCTGAAACACGTAAGAAAAAAAGCAACACAGCCTATGGCAATTGCACTTATGGCCCTATTCCTTAGGGAAATTAAAATCAAAAACAGAGAGCCACTCCAAACTTTGGGACGGCTGTGTTCCCAAGACGCTCGTCTACAGTACCAGGTAAATATCCCAGAAAGCAAAAAATGGATAAAGAAGTTGTGGCACGTACGTGCAATGCAGTATCACTCAGCAATGAAATCTGTGTCATCAGGCCCGTAGCGGCATAGTGAGTGGATGCAGGTACGGTGATTCTACGTGAACTACGTCACACAGATAAAGAAACATCATAAGATATCACTAATACACGGAATGTAAACTTGAATACACATGAACTGAATTACATAACATAACAGGGTCTCAAATTTAGAAAACCAACTAGTGCTTGCTTATGGGGAAAGGTGCGTTGGGGTGCTGCATAAAACCAGAGACTGAAATTAGCACAGATAACTTTCCATAAGCCAAATATGTAATAGACAAGACCTACTCCTTGCTCAACGAAATGGACCCACACGACATATTCAACGCCTAGTAATATACCTGACTAGGAAGAATCTTAAAACCCATGGATATATATGTCTCCGTAAGAGAATCAAGCATGTGTACAGCGGCCGAAACGCAGCAGTGAATATCTGATAAATCCCATTATCAAAATAAATTTCGAAAACAAAACACAAAGACAGTGAAATAGAGAGCAATTCTTAAATAATTCACTCAGGGCATGTGATGCAACCGGGATTGACCACATCTACACCCAGAGCTGGTTGAGACATAAGGCTGGACACTTCAGGCTGATAGCATTGGTGAGTTTCGGTGAGCAAATGCAGACCCTTTGAAGTCATACTGCATGGTACCCCTTCCATGGGTCCCAACACTCCAGGTTCAAGGGATTCTTCCTCCAGCTAAAACATGCATGGGAAACCCAGAGTATCGTCCACCATGTGATTGGGAAACGATTTAAAATGCATCTCAGTTTTCGTATCCTGGTCCTCGGGTTCACCATTTCAGATGCTTTACTAACACTCTCCCCGCTTGGAGAGTCAGTGCCTTTACCCTCCTGTTTGGCACAGCTTGCAATTTCTGTGCAAGATGAACAGGAATAGGGAGAACCAATGAGAGACTAGCTGTAGGTGTCTGCACGGGCAAATGTAACGCTCATTTCCCACCAGGAAGAGGAATTAACCAAAGGCTCAGCGTGCCCTGCCGGAAACAGATTAGGGCCTGAAGCAATCCTGTGGTTTTGTGCCCAGCTCACAAGAAAGCGACTTGAAGAAAGGAGCTCAGGGGCACTGTAATTCACAAACCTGCACAGTTATAAATGACAGCTATCCTACAAAAATATATTGAAGTAAGCCTGCGAAGGGGACTTGAAAGCGAGGCAGAGTTTCAGAAAAACCATTGCAGGGGGTAGACTGGAATTGCCCTGAAAGCATAGGAAAAGAGGCAGAACGTCGACAATGATGCACTTGGTAAAAAAGGGTGTATGCGTTGTTTCCTGAATATATTCAGGAAAAAACGCATACGCCCTTTTTGGCCAACCAAGCAATCCTGTAAAGGAAATCTGCACTACAATGAAGTCTCACTGCCCCCCGGGCAAAAGGGCCATCTGAAAAAAGTGTAAAATCCAGAAAGGTAGGACAGGATATGGAGAACAGGGAGCCTTGTTATGCTGATTGGCAGGATGTAAATTGCCAGCAGCCACCCTGGAGAATTGTATGGTGTTTCCTGAAACACGGAAGAAACAAAGCAACACAGCCTATGGCACTTCCACTTATGGTCCTATAGCTTACGGAAATTAAAATCAAAAACAGACAGCCACCCCAATATTTGGGACGGCTGTGTTCACAAGAAGCTCGTCTACATTATCAGGTAAATATCCCAGAAAGCAAAAAATGGATAAAGAAGTTGTGGCACGTACGTACAATGCAATATCACTCAGCAATGAAATCTGTGTCATCAGGCCTGTAGCGTTATAGTGAGTGGATGCAGATACGGTGATTCTACGTGAACTACGTCACACAGAAAAAGAAACATCATAAGATATCACTAATACACGGAATGTAAACTTAACTACACATGAACTGAATTACAAAACAGAACAGTGTCTCAAATTTAGAAAACCAACTAGTGCTTGCTTATGGGGAAAGGTGCGTTGGGGTGCTGCATAAAACCAGAGACTGAAATTAGTACAGATGACTTTCCATAAGCCAAATATGTAATAGACAAGACCTACTCCTTGCTCAACGAAATGGACCCAACAACACATATTCAACGCCTAGGAATATACCCGAAAAGGAAAAATTTTAAAACCCATGGATTTATATGTCTCTGTAAGAGAATCAAGCTTGTGTACAGCGGCATAAACGCAGCAGTGAAAATCCGATAAATCCCATTATCAAAATTAATTTCAAAAACAAAACACAAAGACAGTGAAATAGAGAGCAATTCTTAAATAATTCACTCAGGGCATGCGATGCAACCGGGATTGACCACATCTTCACCCAGAGCTGGTTGAGACATAAAGCTGGACACGTCAGGCTGATAGCATTGGTGAGTTTCGGAGAGCAAATGCAGACCCTTTGAAGTCATACTGCATGGTACCCATTCCATGGGTCCCAACTCTCCAGGTTCAAGGGATTCTTCCTCCAGCTAAAACATGCATGGGAAACCCAGAGTATCGTCCACCGTGTGATTGGGAAACGATTTAAAATGCATCTCAGTTTTCGTATCCTGGTCCTCGGGTTCACCATTCCAGATGCTTTACTAACACTCTCCCTGCTTGGAGAGTCAGTGCCTTTAACCTCCTCTTTGGCACAGCTTGCAATTTCTGTGCAAGATGAACAGGAATAGGGAGAACCAATGAGAGACTAGCTGTAGGTGTCTGCACGGGCAAATGTAACGCTCATTGCCCACCAGGAAGAGGAATTAAACAAAGGCTCAGTGTGCCCTGCTGGAAACAGATTAGGGCCTGAAGCAATCCTGCGGTTTTGTGCCCAGCTCACAAGAAAGCGAGTTGAAAAAAGGAGCTCAGGGGCACTGTAATTCACAAACCTGCAGAGTTATAAATGACAGCTATCCTCCAAAAATATATGGAAGTAAGCCTGCGAAGGGGACTTGAAAGCGGGGCAGAATTTCAGGAAAACGATTGCAGGGGGTAGACTGGAATTGCCCTGAAAGCTTAGGAAAAGAGGCACAACGTCGACAATGATGCACTTGGCCAAAAAGGGCGTATGCGTTTTTTCCTGAATATATTCAGGAAAAAACGCATACGCCCTTTTTGGCCAACCAAGCAAGCCTGTAAAGGAAATCTGCACTACAATGAAGTCTCACTGCCCCCCGGGCAAAAGGGCCATCTGAAAAAAGTGTAAAATCCAGAAAGGTAGGACAGGATATGGAGAACAGGGAGCCTTGTTATGCTGATTGGCAGGATGTAAATTGCCTGCAGCCACCCTGGAGAAGTGTATGGTGTTTCCTGAAACACGTAAGAAACAAAGCAACACAGCCTATGGCACTTCCACTTATGGTCCTATAACTTACGGAAATTAAAATCAAAAACAGACAGCTACCCCAATATTTGGGACGGCTGTGTTCACAAGAAGCTCGTCTACAGTATCAGGTAAATATCCCAGAAAGCAAAAAATGGATAAAGAAGTTGTGGCACGTACGTACAATGCAATATCACTCAGCAATGAAATCTGTGTCATCAGGCCTGTAGCGGCATAGTGAGTGGATGCAGATACGGTGAATCTACGTGAACTACGTCACACAGAAAAAGAAACATCATAAGATATCACTAATACACGGAATGTAAACTTGACTACACATGAACTGAATTACAAAACAGAACAGTGTCTCAAATTTAGAAAACCAACTAATGCTTGCTTATCGGGAAAGGTACGTTGGGGTGCTGAATAAAACCAGAGTCTGAAATTAGCACAGATAAATTTCCATAAGCCAAATATGCAATAGACAAGACCTAGTCCTTGCTCAACGAAATGGACCCAACACCACATATTCAACGCTTAGGAATATACCTGACTAGGAAGAATCTTAAAACCCATGTATATATGTCTCCGTAAGAGAATCAAGCATGTGTACAGCGGCCGAAACGCAGCAGTGAAAATCCGATAAATCCCATTATCAGAAAAAGTTTCGAAAACAAAACACAAAGACAGTGAAATAGAGAGCAATTCTTAAATAATTCACTCAGGGCATGTGATGCAACCGGGATTGACCACATCTACACCCAGAGCTGGTTGAGACATAAGGCTGGACACTTCAGGCTGATAGCATTGGTGAGTTTCGGTGAGCAAATGCAGACCCTTTTAAGTCATACTGCATGGTAACCAATCCATGGGTCCCAACTCTCCAGGTTCAAGGGATTCTTCCTCCAGCTAAAACATGCATGGGAAACCCAGAGTATCGTCCACCGTGTGATTGGGAAACGATTTAAAATGCATCTGAGTTTTGATATCCTGGTCCTCGGGTTCACCATTCAAGATGCTTTACTAACACTATCTCTGCTTGGAGAGTCAGTGCCTTTAACCTCCTCTTTGGCACAGCTTGCAATTTCTGTGCAAGATGAACAGGAATAGGAAGAACCAATGAGAGACTAGCTGTAGGTGTCTGCACGGGCAAATGTAACGCTCATTTCCAACCAGGAAGAGGAATTAAACAAAGGCTCAGTGTGCCCTGCTGGAAACAGATTAGGGCCTGAAGCAATCCTGCGGTTTTGTGCCCAGCTCAAAAGAAAGCGAGTTGAAGAAAGGAGCTCAGGGGCACTGTAATTCACAAACCTGCAGAGTTATAAAGGACAGCTATCCTCCAAAAATATATTGAAGTAAGCCTGCGAAGGGGACTTGAAATCGGGGCAGAATTTCAGGAAAACGATTGCAGGGGGTAGACTGGAATTGCCCTGAAAGCATGGGAAAAGAGGCAGAACGTCGACAATGATGCACTTGGCCAAAAAGTGCGTATGCGTTTTTTCCTGAATATATTCAGGAAAAAACGCATACGCCCTTTTTGGCCAAACAAGCAAGCCTGTAAAGGAAATCTGCACTACAATGAAGTGTCACTGCCCCCCACCCGGGCAAAAGGGCCATCTGAAAAAAGTGTAAAATCCAGAAAGGTAGGACAGGATATGGAGAACAGGGAGCCTTGTTATGCTGATTGGGAGGATGTAAATTGCCAACAGCCACCCTGGAGAAGTGTATGGTGTTTCCTGAAACACGTAAGAAATAAAGCAACACAGCCTATGGCAATTGCACTTATGGTCCTATTGCTTAGGGAAATTAAAATCAAAAACAGAGATCCACCCCAAAGTTTGGGACGGCTGTGTTCCCAAGAACCTCGTCTACAGTACCAGGTAAATATCCCAGAAAGCAAAAAATGGATAAAGAAGTTGTGACACGTACGTGCAATGCAATATCACTCAGCAATGAAATCTGTGTCATCAGGCCCGTAGCGGCATAGTGAGTGGATGCAGGTATGGTGATTCTACGTGAACTACGTCACACAGAAAAAGAAACATCATAAGATATCACTAATACACGGAATGTAAATTTAACTACACATGAAGTGAATTACAAAACAGAACTGGGTCTCAAATTTTGAAAACCAACTAGTGCTTGCTTATGGGGAAATGTGCGTTGGGATGCTGCATAAAACCAGAGACTGAAATTAGCACAGATAACTTTCCATAAGCCAAATATGTAATAGACAAGACCTACTCCTTGCTCAACACCACATATTCAACGCCTAGGAATATACCTGACTAGGAAGAATCTTAAAACCCATGGATATATATGTTTCCGTAAGAGAATCAAGCGTGTGTAAAGCGGCATAAACGCAGCAGTGAAAATCCGATAAATCCCATTATCAAAATAACTTTCAAAAACAAAACACAAAGACAGTGAAATAGAGAGCAATTCTTAAACAATTCACTCAGGGCATGTGATGCAACCAGGACTGACCACATCTACACCCACAGCTGGTTGAGACATAATGCTGGACACTTCAGGCTGATAGCATTGGTGAGTTTTGGTGAACAAATGCAGACCCTTTTAAGTCATACTGCATGGTACCCATTCCATGGGTCCCAACTCTCCAGGTTCAAGGGATTCTTCCGCCAGCTAAAACATGCATGGGAAACCCACAGTATCGTCCACCGTGTGATTGGGAAACGATTTAAAATGCATCTCAGTTTTCGTATCCTGGTCCTCGGGTTCACCATTCCAGATGCTTTACTAACACTCTCCCCGCTTGGAGAGTCAGTGCCTTTAACCTCCTCTTTGGCACAGCTTGCAATTTCTGTGCAAGATGAACAGGAATAGGGAGAACCAATGAGAGACTAGCTATAGGTGTCTGCACGGGCAAATGTAACGCTCATTTCCCACCAGGAAGAGGAATTAACCAAAGGCTCAGCATGCCCTGCCGGAAACAGATTAGGGCCTGAAGCAATCCTGCGGTTTTGTGCCCAGCTCACAAGAAAGCGAGTTGAAGAAAGGAGCTCAGGGGCACTGTAATTCACAAACCTGCATAGTTATAAATGACAGCTATCCTCCAAAAATATATTGAAGTAAGCCTGCGAAGGGGACTTGAAAGTGGGGCAGAGTTTCAGGAAAACCATTGCAGGGGGTAGACTGGAATTGCCCTGAAAGCATAGGAAAAGAGGCAGAACGCCGACAATGAGGCACTTGGCCAAAAAGGGCGTATGCGTTTTTTCCTGAATATATTCAGGAAAAAACGCATACGCCCTTTTTGGCCAACCAAGCAAGCCTGTAAAGAAATCTGCACTACAATGAAGTCTCACTGCCCCCCGGCCAAAAGGGCCATCTGAAAAAAGTGTAAAATCCAGAAAGGTAGGAAAGGATATGGAGAACAGGGAGCCTTGTTATGCTGATTGGCAGGATGTAAATTGCCAGCAGCCACCCTGGAGAAGTGTATGGTGTTTCCTGAAACACGTAAGAAACAAAGCAACACAGCCTATGGCACTTCCACTTATGGTCCAATAGCTTATGGAAATTAAAATCAAAAACAGACAGCCACCCCAATATTTGGGACGGCTGTGTTCACAAGAAGCTCGTCTACAGTACCAGGTAAATATCCCAGAAAGCATAAAATGGATAAAGAAGTTGTGGCACGTACGAACAATGCAATATCACTCAGCAATGAAATCTGTGTCATCAGGCCCTTAGCGGCATATTGAGTGGATGCAGGTACGGTGATTCTACGTGAACTACGTCACACAGAAAAAGAAACATCATAAGATATCACTAATACACGGAATGTAAACTTGACTACACATGAACTGAATTACAAAACAGAACAGGGTCTCAAATTTAGAAAACCAAATAGTGCTTGCTTATGGTGAAAGGTGCGTTGGGGTGCTGCATAAAACCAGAGACTGAAATTAGCACAGATAACTTTCCATAAGCCAAATATGTAATAGACAAGACCTACTCCTTGCTCAACGAAATGGACCCAACACCACATATTCAACGCATAGGGATATACCTGACTAGGAATAATCTTAAAACCCATGGATATATATGTCTCCGTAAGAGAATCAAGCGTGTGTACAGTGGCCGAAACGCAGCAGTGAAAATCCGATAAATCCTATTATCAAAATAAATTTCAAAAACAAAACACAAAGACAGTGAAATAGAGAGCAATTCTTAAATAATTCCCTCAGGGCATGTGATGCAACCGGGATTGACAACATCTACACCCAGAGCTGGTTGAGACATAAGGCGGGACACTTCAGGCTGAGAGCATTGTTGAGTTTCGGAGAGCAAATGCAGACCCTTTGAAGTCATACTGCATGGTACCCATTCCATGGGTCCCAACTCTCCAGGTTCAAGGGATTCTTTCTCCAGCTAAAACATGCATGGGAAACCCAGAGTATCGTCCACAGTGTGATTGGGAAACGATTTAAAATGCATCTCAGTTTTCGTATCCTGGTCCTCGGGTTCACCATACCAGATGCTTTACTAACACTCTCCTTGCTTGGCGAGTCAGTGCCTTTAACCTCTTGTTTGGCACAGCTTGCAATTTCTGTGCAAGATGAACAGGAATAGGGAGAACCAATGAGAAACTAGCTGTAGGTGTCTGCACAGGCAAATGTAACGCTCATTTGCCACCAGGAAGAGGAATTAACCAAAGGCTCAGCATGCCCTGCAGGAAACAGATTAGGGCCTGAAGCAATCGTGCGGTTTTGTGCCCAGCTCACAAGAAAGCGAGTTGAAGAAAGGAGCTCAGGGGCACTGTAATTCACAAACCTGCAGAGTTATAAATGACAGCTATCCTCCAAAAATATATTGAAGTAAGCCTGCGAAGGGGACTTGAAAGCGGGGCAGAATTTCAGGAAAACGATTGCAGGGGGTAGACTGGAATTGCCCTGAAAGCATAGGAAAAGAGGCACAACGTCGACAATGATGCACTTGGCCAAAAAGGGCGTATGCGTTTTTTCCTGAATATATTCAGGAAAAAACGCATACGCCCTTTTTGGCCAACCAAGCAAGCCTGTAAAGAAATCTGCACTACAATGAAGTCTCACTGCCCCCCGGGCAAAAGGGCCATCTGAAAAAAGTGTAAAATCCAGAAAGGTAGGACAGGATATGGAGAACAGGGAGCCTTGTTATGCTGATTGGCAGGATGTAAATTGCCTGCAGCCACCCTGGAGAAGTGTATGGTGTTTCCTGAAACACGTAAGAAACAAAGCAACACAGCCTATGGCACCTCCACTTATGGTCCTATAACTTACGGAAATTAAAATCAAAAACAGACAGCCACCCCAATATTTGGGACGGCTGTGTTCACAAGAAGCTCGTCTACAGTATCAGGTAAATATCCCAGAAAGCAAAAAATGGATAAAGAAGTTGTGGCACGTACGTACAATGCAATATCACTCAGCAATGAAATCTGTGTCATCAGGCCCGTAGCGGCATAGTGAGTGGATGCAGATACGGTGAATCTACGTGAACTACGTCACACAGAAAAAGAAACATCATAAGATATCACTAATACACGGAATGTAAACTTGACTACACATGAACTGAATTACAAAACAGAACAGGGTCTCAAATTTAGAAAACCAACTAATGCTTGCTTATCGGGAAAGGTACGTTGGGGTGCTGAATAAAACCAGAGACTGAAATTAGCACAGATAAATTTCCATAAGCCAAATATACAATAGACAAGACCTACTCCTTGCTCAACGAAATGGACCCAACACCACATATTCAACGCTTAGGAATATACCTGACTAGGAAGAATCTTAAAACCCATGTATATATGTCTCCGTAAGAGAATCAAGCATGTGTACAGCGGCCGAAACGCAGCAGTGAAAATCCGATAAATCCCATTATCAAAAAAAGTTTCGAAAACAAAACACAAAGACAGTGAAATAGAGAGCAATTCTTAAATAATTCACTCAGGGCATGTGATGCAACCGGGATTGACCACATCTACACCCAGAGCTGGTTGAGACATAAGGCTGGACACTTCAGGCTGATAGCATTGGTGAGTTTCGGTGAGCAAATGCAGACCCTTTGAAGTCATACTGCATGGTACCCAATCCATGGGTCCCAACTCTCCAGGTTCAAGGGATTCTTCCTCCAGCTAAAACATGCATGGGAAACCCACAGTATCGTCCACCGTGTGATTGGGAAACGATTTAAAATGCATCTGAGTTTTGATATCCTGGTCCTCGGGTTCACCATTCAAGATGCTTTACTAACACTATCTCTGCTTGGAGAGTCAGTGCCTTTAACCTCCTCTTTGGCACAGCTTGCAATTTCTGTGCAAGATAAACAGGAATAGGAAGAACCAATGAGAGACTAGCTGTAGGTGTCTGCACGGGCAAATGTAACGCTCATTTCCAACCAGGAAGAGGAATTAAACAAAGGCTCAGTGTGCCCTGCTGGAAACAGATTAGGGCCTGAAGCAATCCTGCGGTTTTGTGCCCAGCTCAAAAGAAAGCGAGTTGAAGAAAGGAGCTCAGGGGCACTGTAATTCACAAACCTGCAGAGTTATAAAGGACAGCTATCCTCCAAAAATATATTGAAGTAAGCCTGCGAAGGGGACTTGAAATCGGGGCAGAATTTCAGGAAAACGATTGCAGGGGGTAAACTGGAATTGCCCTGAAAGCATGGGAAAAGAGGCAGAACGTCGACAATGATGCACTTGGCCAAAAAGTGCGTATGCGTTTTTTCCTGAATATATTCAGGAAACAACGCATACGCCCTTTTTGGCCAAACAAGCAAGCCTGTAAAGGAAATCTGCACTAAAATGAAGTGTCACTGCCCCCCACCCGGGCAAAAGGGCCATCTGAAAAAAGTGTAAAATCCAGAAAGGTAGGACAGGATATGGAGAACAGGGAGCCTTGTTATGCTGATTGGGAGGATGTAAATTGCCAACAGCCACCCTGGAGAAGTGTATGGTGTTTCCTGAAACACGTAAGAAATAAAGCAACACAGCCTATGGCAATTGCACTTATGGTCCTATTGCTTAGGGAAATTAAAATCAAAAACAGAGATCCACCCCAAAGTTTGGGACAGCTGTGTTCCCAAGAACCTCGTCTACAGTACCAGGTAAATATCCCAGAAAGCATAAAATGGATAAAGAAGTTGTGGCACGTACGAACAATGCAATATCACTCAGCAATGAAATCTGTGTCATCAGGCCCTTAGCGGCATATTGAGGGGATGCAGGTACGGTGATTCTACGTGAACTACGTCACACAGAAAAAGAAACATCATAAGATATCACTAATACACGGAATGTAAACTTGACTACACATGAACTGAATTACAAAACAGAACAGGGTCTCAAATTTAGAAAACCAAATAGTGCTTGCTTATGGTGAAAGGTGCGTTGGGGTGCTGCATAAAACCAGAGACTGAAATTAGCACAGATAACTTTCCATAAGCCAAATATGTAATAGACAAGACCTACTCCTTGCTCAACGAAATGGACCCAACACCACATATTCAACGCATAGGGATATACCTGACTAGGAATAACCTTAAAACCCATGGATATATATGTCTCCGTAAGAGAATCAAGCGTGTGTACAGCGGCCGAAACGCAGCAGTGAAAATCCGATAAATCCCATTATCAAAATAAATTTCAAAAACAAAACACAAAGACAGTGAAATAGAGAGCAATTCTTAAATAATTCCCTCAGGGCATGTGATGCAACCGGGATTGACAACATCTACACCCAGAGCTGGTTGAGACATAAGGCGGGACACTTCAGGCTGAGAGCATTGTTGAGTTTCGGAGAGCAAATGCAGACCCTTTGAAGTCATACTGCATGGTACCCATTCCATGGGTCCCAACTCTCCAGGTTCAAGGGATTCTTTCTCCAGCTAAAACATGCATGGGAAACCCAGAGTATCGTCCACAGTGTGATTGGGAAACGATTTAAAATGCATCTCAGTTTTCGTATCCTGGTCCTCGGGTTCACCATACCAGATGCTTTACTAACACTCTCCTTGCTTGGCGAGTCAGTGCCTTTAACCTCTTGTTTGGCACAGCTTGCAATTTCTGTGCAAGATGAACAGGAATAGGGAGAACCAATGAGAAACTAGCTGTAGGTGTCTGCACAGGCAAATGTAACGCTCATTTGCCACCAGGAAGAGGAATTAACCAAAGGCTCAGCATGCCCTGCAGGAAACAGATTAGGGCCTGAAGCAATCGTGCGGGTTTGTGCCCAGCTCACAAGAAAGCGAGTTGAAGAAAGGAGCTCAGGGGCACTGTAATTCACAAACCTGCAGAGTTATAAATGACAGCTATCCTCCAAAAATATATTGAAGCAAGCCTGCGAAGGGGACTTGAAAGCGGGGCAGAATTTCAGGAAAACGATTGCAGGGGGTAGACTGGAATTGCCCTGAAAGCATAGGAAAAGAGGCACAACGTCGACAATGATGCACTTGGCCAAAAAGGGCTTATGCGTTTTTTCCTGAATATATTCAGGAAAAAACGCATACGCCCTTTTGGCCAACCAAGCAAGCCTGTAAAGGAAATCTGCAGTACAATGAAGTCTCACTGCCCACCGGGCAAAAGGGCGATCTGAAAAAAGTGTAAAATCCAGAAAGGTAGGACAGTATATGGAGAACAGGGAGCCTTGTTATTCCGATAGACAGAATGTAAATTGCCAGCAGCCACCCTGGAGAAGTGTATGGTGTTTCCTGAAACACGTAAGAAACAAAGCAACACAGCCTATGGCACTTCCACTTATGGTCCTATAGCTTACTGAAATTAAAATCAAAAACAGAGAGCCACCCCAATATTTGGGACGGCAGTGTTCACAAGAAGCTCGTCTACAGTATCAGGTAAATATCCCAGAAAGCAAAAAATGGATAAAGAAGTTGTGGCACGTACGTACAATGCAATATCACTCAGCAATGAAATCTGTGTCATCAGGCCCGTAGCGGCATAGTGAGTGGATGCAGGTACCGTGATTCTACGTGAACTACGTCACACAGAAAAAGAAACATCATAAGATATAACTAATACACGGAATGTAAACTTGACTACACACGAACTGAATTACAAAACAGAACAGGGTCTAAAATTTAGAAAACCAACTAGTGCTTGCTT
Source organism: Phocoena phocoena (assembly GCF_963924675.1). Lineage (NCBI taxonomy): Eukaryota > Metazoa > Chordata > Mammalia > Artiodactyla > Phocoenidae > Phocoena > Phocoena phocoena. Next base: position 78,273 of record NW_027077645.1, on the reverse strand, counting down.
ATGGGGAAAGGTGCCTTGGGGTGCTGCATAAAACCAGAGACTGAAATTAGCACAGATAACATTCCATAAGCCAAATATGTAATAGACAAGACCTACTCCTTGCTCAACGAAATGGACTCAACACCACATATACAACGCCTAGGAATACACCTGACTAGGAAGAATCTTAAAACCCATGGATTTATATGTCTCCCTAAGAGAATCAAGCGTGTGTACAGCGGCATAAACGCAGAAATGAAAATCCGATAAATCCCATTATCAAAATAAATTTCGAAAACAAAACACAAAGACAGTGAAATAGAGAGCAATTCTTAAAGAATTCACTCAGGGCATGTGATGCAACCGGGATTTAACACATCTACACCCAGAGCTGGTTGAGACATAAGGCTGGACACTTCAGGCTGATAGCATTGGTGAGTTTCGGTGAGCAAATGCAGACCCTTTGAAGTCATACTGCATGGTACTCACTCCATGGGTCCCAACTCTCCAGGTTCAAGGGATTCTTCTTCCAGCTAAAACATGCATGGGAAACCCAGAGTATCGTCCACCGTGTGATTGGGAAACGATTTAAAATGCATCTCAGTTTTCGTATCCTGGTCCTCGGGTTCACCATTCCAGATGCTTTACTAACACTCTCCCCGCTTGGAGAGTCAGTGCCTTTAACCTCCTGTTTGGCACACCTTGCATTTTCTGTGCAAGATGAACAGGAATAGGGAGAACCAATGAGAGACTAGCTGTAGGTGTCTGCACGGGCAAATATAACGCTCATTTCCCACCAGGAACAGGAATTAACCAAAGGCTCAGTGTGCCCTGCCGGAAACAGATTAGGGCCTGAAGCAATCCTGCGGTTTTGTGCCCAGCTCACAAGAAATCGAGTTGAAGAAAGGAGCTCAGGGGCACTGTAATTCACAAACCTGCAGAGTTATAAATGACAGCTATCCTCCAAAAATATATTGAAGTAAGCCTGCGAAGGGGACTTGAAATCGGGGCAGAATTTCAGGAAAACGATTGCAGGGGGTAGACTGGAATTGCCCTGAAAGCATAGGAAAAGAGGCACAACGTCGACAATGATGCACTTGGCCAAAAAGGGCGTATGCGTTTTTTCCTGAATATATTCAGGAAAAAACGCATACGCCCTTTTTGGCCAACCAAGCAAGCCTGTAAAGGAAATCTGCACTACAATGAAGTCTCACTGCCCCCCGGGCAAAAGGGCAATCTGAAAAAAGTGTAAAATCCAGAAAGGTAGGACAGGATATGGAGAACAGGGAGCCTTGTTATGCTGATTGGCAGGATGTAAATTGCCAGCAGCCACCCTGGAGAAGTGTATGGTGTTTCCTGAAACACGTAAGAAACAAAGCAACACAACCTATGGCACTTCCACTTATGGTCCTATAGCTTACGGAAATTAAAATCAAAAACAGACAGCCACTCCAATATTTGGGAAGGCTGTGTTCACAAGAAGCTCGTCTACAGTATCAGGTACATATCCCAGAAAGCAAAAAATGGATAAAGAAGTTGTGGCACGTACATACAATGCAATATCACTCAGCAATGAAATCTGTGTCATCAGGCCCGTAGCGGCATAGTGAGTGGATGCAGGTACGGTGATTCTACGTGAACTACGTCACACAGAAAAAGAAACATCATAAGATATCACTAATACACGGAATGTAAACTTGACTACACATGAACTGAATTACAAAACAGAACAGGGTCTCAAATTTAGAAAACCAACTAGCGCTTGCTTATGGGGAAAGGTGCGTTGGGGTGCTGCATTAAACCAGAGACTGAAATTAGCACAGATAACTTTCCATAAGCCAAATATGTAATAGACAAGACCTACTCCTTGCTCAACGAAATGGACCCAACACCACATATTCAACGCCTAGGAATATACCTGACTAGGAAGAATCTTAAAACCCATGGATATATATGTCTCCGTAAGAGAATCAAGCATGTGTACATCGGCCGAAACACAGCAGTGAAAATCCGATAAATCCCATTATCAAATTAATTTCGAAAACAAAACACAAAAACAGTGAAATAGACAGCAATTCTTAACTAATTCACTCAGGGCATGTGATGCAACCGCGATTTAACACATCTACACCCAGAGCTGGTTGAGACATAAGGCTGGACACTTCAGGCTGATAGCATTGGTGAGTTTCGGTGAGCAAATGCAGACCCTTTGATGTCATACTGCATGGTACCCATTCCATGGGTCCCAACTCTCCAGGTTCAAGGGATTCTTCCTCCAGCTAAAACATGCATGGGAAACCCAGAGTATCGTCCACCGTGTGATTGGGAAACGATTTAAAATGCATCTCAGTTTTCGTATCCTGGTCCTCGGGTTCACCATTCCAGATGCTTTACTAACACTCTCCCCGCTTGGAGAGTCAGTGCCTTTAACCTCCTCTTTGGCACAGCTTGCAATTTCTGTGCAAGATGAAAAGGAATAGGGAGAACCAATGAGAGACTAGCTGTAGGTGTCTGCACGGGCAAATGTAACGCTCATTGCCCACCAGGAAGAGGAATTAAACAAAGTCTCAGTGTGTCCTGCTGGAAACAGATTAGGGCCTGAAGCAATCCTGCGGGTTTGTGTCCAGCTCACAAGTAAGCGAGTTGAAGAAAGGAGCTCAGGGGCACTGTAATTCACAAACCTGCAGAGTTATAAATGACAGCTATCCTCCAAAAATATATTGAAGTAAGCCTGCGAAGGGGACTTGAAAGCGGGGCAGAATTTCAGGAAAACGATTGCAGGGGGTAGACTGGAATTGCCCTGAAAGCATAGGAAAAGAGGCACAATGTCGACAATGATGCACTTGGCCAAAAAGGGCGTATGCGTTTTTTCCTGAATATATTCAGGAAAAAACGCATACGCCCTTTTTGGCCAACCAAGCAAGCCTGTAAAGGAAATCTGCACTACAATGAAGTCTCACTGCCCCCCGGACAAAAGGGCCATCTGAAAAAAGTGTAAAATCCAGAAAGGTAGGACAGGACATGGAGAACAGGGAGCCTTGTTATGCTGATTGGCAGGATGTAAATTGCCAGCAGCCACCCTGGAGAAGTGTATGGTGTTTCCTGAAACACGTAAGAAACAAAGCAACACAGCCTATGGCACTTCCACTTATGGTCCTATAGCTTACGGAAATTAAAATCAAAAACAGACAGCCACCCCAATATTTGGGACGGCTGTGTTCACAAGAAGCTCGTCTACAGTATCAGGTAAATATCCCAGAAAGCAAAAAATGGATAAAGAAGTTGTGGCACGTACATACAATGCAATATCACTCAGCAATGAAATCTGTGTCATCAGGCCCGTAGCGGCATAGTGAGTGGATGCAGGTACGGTGATTCTACATGAACTACGTCACACAGAAAAAGAAACATCATAAGATATCACTAATACACGGAATGTAAACTTGACTACACATGAACTGAATTACAAAACAGAACAGGGTCTCAAATTTAGAAAACCAACTAGTGCTTGCTTATGGGGAAAGGTGCGTTGGGATGCTGCATAAAACCAGAGACTGAAATTAGCACAGATAACTTTCCATAAGCCAAATATGTAATAGACAAGACCTACTCCTTGCTCAACGAAATGGAACCAACACCACATATTCAACGCCTAGGAATATACCTGACTAGGAAGAATCTTAAAACCCATGGATATATATGTCTCCGTACGAGAATCAAGCGTGTGTACAGCGGCCGAAACGCAGCAGTGAAAATCCGATAAATCCCATTATCAAAATAAATTTCGAAAACAAATCACAAAGACAGTGAAATAGAGAGCAATTCTTAAATAATTCACTCAGGGCATGTGATGCAACCGGGATTGACCACATCTACACCCAGAGCTGGTTGAGACATAACGCTGGACACTTCAGGCTGATAGCATTGGTGAGTTTCGGTGAGCAAATGCAGACCCTTTGAAGTCATACTGCATGGTACCCAATCCATGGGTCCCAACTCTCCAGGTTCAAGGGATTCTTCCTCCAGCTAAAACATGTATGGGAAACCCAGAGTATCGTCCACCGTGTGATTGGGAAACGATTTAAAATGCTTCTCAGTTTTCGTATCCTGGTCCTCGGGTTCACCATTCCAGATGCTTTACTAACACTCTCCCCGCTTGGAGAGTCAGTGCCTTTAACCTCCTCTTTGGCACAGCTTGCAATTTCTGTGCAAGATGAACAGGAATAGGGAGAACCAATGAGAGACTAGCTGTAGGTGTCTGCACGGGCAAATGTAACGCTCATTGCCCACCAGGAAGAGGAATTAAACAAAGTCTCAGTGTGCCCTGCTGGAAACAGATTAGGGCCTGAAGCAATCCTGCAGTTTTGTGTCCAGCTCACAAGAAAGCGAGTTGAAGAAAGGAGCTCAGGGGCACTGTAATTCACAAACCTGCAGAATTATAAATGACAGCTATCCTCCAAAAATATATTGAAGTAAGCCTGCGAAGGGGACTTGAAAGCGGGGCAGAATTTCAGGAAAACGATTGCAGGGGGTAGACTGGAATTGCCCTGAAAGCATAGGAAAAGCGGCAGAACGTCGACAATGATGCACTTGGCCAAAAAGGGCGTATGCGTTTTTTCCTGAATATATTCAGGAAAAAACGCATACGCCCTTTTTGGCCAACCAAGCAAGCCTGTAAAGGAAATCTGCACTACAATGAAGTCTCACTGCCCCCCGGGCAAAAGGGCCATCTGAAAAAAGTGTAAAATCCAGAAAGGTAAGACAGGATATGGAGAACAGGGAGCCTTGTTATGCTGATTGGTAGGATGTAAATTGCCAGCAGCCACCCTGGAGAAGTGTATGGTGTTTCCTGAAACACGTAAGAAACAAAGCAACACAGCCTATGGCACTTCCACTTATGGTCCTATAGCTTACGGAAATTAAAATCAAAAACAGACAGCCACCCCAATATTTGGGACGGCTGTGTTCACAAGAAGCTCGTCTACAGTATCAGGTAAATATCCCAGAATGCAAAAAATGGATAAAGAAGTTGTGGCACGTACGTACAATGCAATATCACTCAGCAATGAAATCTGTGTCATCAGGCCCGTAGCGGCATAGTGAGTGGATGCAGGTACGGTGATTCTACGTGAACTACGTCACACAGAAAAAGAAACATCATAAGATATCTCTAATACACGGAATGTAAACTTGACTACACATGAACTGAATTACAAAACAGAACAGGGTCTCAAATTTAGAAAACCAACTAGTGCTTGCTTATGGGGAAAGGTGCCTTGGGGTGCTGCATAAAACCAGAGACTGAAATTAGCACTGATAACTTTCCATAAGCCAAATATGTAATAGACAAGACCTACTCCTTGCTCAACGAAATGGACCCAACACCACATATTCAACGCCTAGGAATATACCTGACTAGGAAGAATCTTAAAACCCATGGATATATATGTCTCCGTAAGAGAATCAAGCGTGTGTACAGCGGCCGAAACGCAGCAGTGAAAATCCGATAAATCCCATTATCAAAATAAATTTCGAAAACAAAACCCAAAGACAGTGAAATAGAGAGCAATTCTTAAATAATTCACTCAGGGCATGTGATGCAACCGGGATTGACCACATCTACACCCAGAGCTGGTTGAGACATAAGGCTGGACACTTCAGGCTGATAGCATTGGTGAGTTTCGGTGAGCAAATGCAGACCCTTTGAAGTCATACTGCATGGTACCCATTCCAAGGGTCCCAACTCTCCAGGTTCAAGGGATTCTTCCTCCAGCTAAAACATGCATGGGAAACCCAGAGTATCGTCCACCGTGTGATTGGGAAACGATTTAAAATGCATCTCAGTTTTCGTATCCTGGTCCTCGGGTTCACCATTCCAGATGCTTTACTAACACTCTCCCCGCTTGGAGAGTCAGTGCCTTTAACCTCCTCTTTGGCACAGCTTGCAATTTCTGTGCAAGATGAAAAGGAATAGGGAGAACCAATGAGAGACTAGCTGTAGGTGTCTGCACGGGCAAATGTAACGCTCATTGCCCACCAGGAAGAGGAATTAAACAAAGTCTCAGTGTGTCCTGCTGGAAACAGATTAGGGCCTGAAGCAATCCTGCGGGTTTGTGTCCAGCTCACAAGTAAGCGAGTTGAAGAAAGGAGCTCAGGGGCACTGTAATTCACAAACCTGCAGAGTTATAAATGACAGCTATCCTCCAAAAATATATTGAAGTAAGCCTGCGAAGGGGACTTGAAAGCGGGGCAGAATTTCAGGAAAACGATTGCAGGGGGTAGACTGGAATTGCCCTGAAAGCATAGGAAAAGAGGCACAATGTCGACAATGATGCACTTGGCCAAAAAGGGCGTATGCGTTTTTTCCTGAATATATTCAGGAAAAAACGCATACGCCCTTTTTGGCCAACCAAGCAAGCCTGTAAAGGAAATCTGCACTACAATGAAGTCTCACTGCCCCCCGGACAAAAGGGCCATCTGAAAAAAGTGTAAAATCCAGAAAGGTAGGACAGGACATGGAGAACAGGGAGCCTTGTTATGCTGATTGGCAGGATGTAAATTGCCAGCAGCCACCCTGGAGAAGTGTATGGTGTTTCCTGAAACACGTAAGAAACAAAGCAACACAGCCTATGGCACTTCCACTTATGGTCCTATAGCTTACGGAAATTAAAATCAAAAACAGACAGCCACCCCAATATTTGGGACGGCTGTGTTCACAAGAAGCTCGTCTACAGTATCAGGTAAATATCCCAGAAAGCAAAAAATGGATAAAGAAGTTGTGGCACGTACATACAATGCAATATCACTCAGCAATGAAATCTGTGTCATCAGGCCCGTAGCGGCATAGTGAGTGGATGCAGGTACGGTGATTCTACGTGAACTACGTCACACAGAAAAAGAAACATCATAAGATATCACTAATACACGGAATGTAAACTTGACTACACATGAACTGAATTACAAAACAGAACAGGGTCTCAAATTTAGAAAACCAACTAGTGCTTGCTTATGGGGAAAGGTGCGTTGGGATGCTGCATAAAACCAGAGACTGAAATTAGCACAGATAACTTTCCATAAGCCAAATATGTAATAGACAAGACCTACTCCTTGCTCAACGAAATGGAACCAACACCACATATTCAACGCCTAGGAATATACCTGACTAGGAAGAATCTTAAAACCCATGGATATATATGTCTCCGTACGAGAATCAAGCGTGTGTACAGCGCCCGAAACGCAGCAGTGAAAATCCGATAAATCCCATTATCAAAATAAATTTCGAAAACAAATCACAAAGACAGTGAAATAGAGAGCAATTCTTAAATAATTCACTCAGGGCATGTGATGCAACCGGGATTGACCACATCTACACCCAGAGCTGGTTGAGACATAACGCTGGACACTTCAGGCTGATAGCATTGGTGAGTTTCGGTGAGCAAATGCAGACCCTTTGAAGTCATACTGCATGGTACCCAATCCATGGGTCCCAACTCTCCAGGTTCAAGGGATTCTTCCTCCAGCTAAAACATGTATGGGAAACCCAGAGTATCGTCCACCGTGTGATTGGGAAACGATTTAAAATGCTTCTCAGTTTTCGTATCCTGGTCCTCGGGTTCACCATTCCAGATGCTTTACTAACACTCTCCCCGCTTGGAGAGTCAGTGCCTTTAACCTCCTCTTTGGCACAGCTTGCAATTTCTGTGCAAGATGAACAGGAATAGGGAGAACCAATGAGAGACTAGCTGTAGGTGTCTGCACGGGCAAATGTAACGCTCATTGCCCACCAGGAAGAGGAATTAAACAAAGTCTCAGTGTGCCCTGCTGGAAACAGATTAGGGCCTGAAGCAATCCTGCAGTTTTGTGTCCAGCTCACAAGAAAGCGAGTTGAAGAAAGGAGCTCAGGGGCACTGTAATTCACAAACCTGCAGAATTATAAATGACAGCTATCCTCCAAAAATATATTGAAGTAAGCCTGCGAAGGGGACTTGAAAGCGGGGCAGAATTTCAGGAAAACGATTGCAGGGGGTAGACTGGAATTGCCCTGAAAGCATAGGAAAAGCGGCAGAACGTCGACAATGATGCACTTGGCCAAAAAGGGCGTATGCGTTTTTTCCTGAATATATTCAGGAAAAAACGCATACGCCCTTTTTGGCCAACCAAGCAAGCCTGTAAAGGAAATCTGCACTACAATGAAGTCTCACTGCCCCCCGGGCAAAAGGGCCATCTGAAAAAAGTGTAAAATCCAGAAAGGTAAGACAGGATATGGAGAACAGGGAGCCTTGTTATGCTGATTGGTAGGATGTAAATTGCCAGCAGCCACCCTGGAGAAGTGTATGGTGTTTCCTGAAACACGTAAGAAACAAAGCAACACAGCCTATGGCACTTCCACTTATGGTCCTATAGCTTACGGAAATTAAAATCAAAAACAGACAGCCACCCCAATATTTGGGACGGCTGTGTTCACAAGAAGCTCGTCTACAGTATCAGGTAAATATCCCAGAATGCAAAAAATGGATAAAGAAGTTGTGGCACGTACGTACAATGCAATATCACTCAGCAATGAAATCTGTGTCATCAGGCCCGTAGCGGCATAGTGAGTGGATGCAGGTACGGTGATTCTACGTGAACTACGTCACACAGAAAAAGAAACATCATAAGATATCTCTAATACACGGAATGTAAACTTGACTACACATGAACTGAATTACAAAACAGAACAGGGTCTCAAATTTAGAAAACCAACTAGTGCTTGCTTATGGGGAAAGGTGCCTTGGGGTGCTGCATAAAACCAGAGACTGAAATTAGCACTGATAACTTTCCATAAGCCAAATATGTAATAGACAAGACCTACTCCTTGCTCAACGAAATGGACCCAACACCACATATTCAACGCCTAGGAATATACCTGACTAGGAAGAATCTTAAAACCCATGGATATATATGTCTCCGTAAGAGAATCAAGCGTGTGTACAGCGGCCGAAACGCAGCAGTGAAAATCCGATAAATCCCATTATCAAAATAAATTTCGAAAACAAAACCCAAAGACAGTGAAATAGAGAGCAATTCTTAAATAATTCACTCAGGGCATGTGATGCAACCGGGATTGACCACATCTACACCCAGAGCTGGTTGAGACATAAGGCTGGACACTTCAGGCTGATAGCATTGGTGAGTTTCGGTGAGCAAATGCAGACCCTTTGAAGTCATACTGCATGGTACCCATTCCAAGGGTCCCAACTCTCCAGGTTCAAGGGATTCTTCCTCCAGCTAAAACATGCATGGGAAACCCAGAGTATCGTCCACCGTGTGATTGGGAAACGATTTAAAATGCATCTCAGTTTTCGTATCCTGGTCCTCGGGTTCACCATTCCAGATGCTTTACTAACACTCTCCCTGCTTGGAGAGTCAGTGCCTTTAACCTCCTCTTTGGCACAGCTTGCAATTTCTGTGCAAGATGAACAGGAATAGGGAGAACCAATGAGAGACTAGCTGTAGGTGTCTGCATGGGCAAATGTAACGCTCATTGCCCACCAGGAAGAGGAATTAAACAAAGGCTCAGTGTGCCCTGCTGGAAACAGATTAGGGCCTGAAGCAATCCTGCGGTTTTGTGTCCAGCTCACAAGAAAGCGAGTTGAAGAAAGGAGCTCAGGGGCACTGTAATTCACAAACCTGCAGAGTTATAAATGACAGCTATCCTCCAAAAATATATTGAAGTAAGCCTGCGAAGGGGACTTGAAAGCGGGGCAGAATTTCAGGAAAACGATTGCAGGGGGTAGACTGGAATTGCCCTGAAAGCATAGGAAAAGAGGCACAACGTCGACAATGATGCACTTAGCCAAAAAGGGCGTATGCGTTTTTTCCTGAATATATTCAGGAAAAAACCCATACGCCCTTTTTGGCCAAACAAGCAAGCCTGTAAAGGAAATCTGCACTACAATGAAATCTCACTGCCCCCCGGGCAAAAGGGCCATCTGAAAAAAGTGTAAAATCCAGAAAGGTAGGACAGGATATGGAGAACAGGGAGCCTTGTTATGCTGATTGGCAGGATGTAAATTGCCAACAGCCACCCTGGAGAATTGTATGGTGTTTCCTGAAACACGTAAGAAATAAAGCAACACAGCCTATGGCAATGGCACTTATGGTCCTATTCCTTAAGGAAATTAAAATCAAAAACAGAGAGCCACTCCAAGGTTTGGGACGGCTGTGTTCCCAAGAAGCTCGTCTACAATACCAGGTAAATATCCCAGAAATCAAAAAATGGATAAAGAAGTTGTGGCACGTATGTGCAATGCAGAATCACTCAGCAATGAAATCTGTGTCATCAGGCCCGTAGCGGCATAGTGAGTGGATGCAGGTACGGTGATTCTACGTGAACTACGTCACACAGAAAAAGAAACATCATAAGATATCACTAATACACGGAATGTAAACTTGACTACACATGAACTGAATTACAAAACAGAACAGGGTCTCAAATTTAGAAAACCAACTAGCGCTTGCTTATGGGGAAAGGTGCGTTGGGGTGCTGCATTAAACCAGCGACTGAAATTAGCACAGATAACTTTCCATAAGGCAAATATGTAATAGACAAGACCTACTCCTTGCTCAACGAAATGGACCCAACACCACATATTCAACGCCTAGGAATATACCTGACTAGGAAGAATCTTAAAACCCATGGATATATATGTCTCCGTAAGAGAATCAAGCGTGTGTACAGCGGCCGAAACGCAGCAGTGAAAATCCGATAAATCCCATTATCAAAATAAATTTCGAAAACAAAACACAAAGACAGTGAAATAGAGAGCAATTCTTAAATAATTCACTCAGAGCATGTGATGCAACCGGGATTGACCACATCTACACCCAGAGCTGGTTGAGACATAACGCTGGACACTTCAGGCTGATAGCATTGGTGAGTTTCGGTGAGCAAATGCAGACCCTTTGAAGTCATACTGCATGGTACACATTCCATGGGTCCCAACTCTCCAGGTTCAAGGGATTCTTCCTCCAGCTAAAACATGCATGGAAAACCCAGAGTATCGTCCACCGTGTGATTGGGAAACGGTTTAAAATGCATCTCAGTTTTCGTATCCTGGTCCTCGGGTTCACCATTCCAGATGCTTTACTAACACTCTCCCCGCTTGGAGAGTCAGTGCCTTTAACCTCCTCTTTGGCACAGCTTGCAATTTCTGTGCAAGATGAACAGGAATAGGGAGAACCAATGAGAGACTAGCTGTAGGTGTCTGCACGGGCAAATGTAAGGCTCATTGCCCACCAGGAAGAGGAATTGAACAAAGGCTCAGTGTGCCCTGCTGGAAACAGATTAGGGCCTGTAGCAATCCTGCGGTTTTGTGCCCAGCTCACAAGAAAGCGTGTTGAAGAAAGGAGCTCAGCGGCACTGTAATTCACAAACCTGCAGAGTTATAAATGACAGCTATCCTCCAAAAATATATTGAAGTAAGCCTGCGAAGGGGACTTGAAATCGGGGCAGAATTTCAGGAAAACGATTGCAGGGGGTAGACTGGAATTGCCCTGAAAGCATAGGAAAAGAGGCACAACGTCGACAATGATGCACTTGGCCAAAAACGGCGTATGCGTTTTTTCCTGAATATATTCAGGAAAAAACGCATACGCCCTTTTTGGCCAACCAAGCAAGCCTGTAAAGGAAATCTGAACTACAATGAAGTCTCACTGCCCCCGGGGCAAAAGGGACATCTGAAAAAAGTGTAAAATCCAGAAAGGTAGGACAGGATATGGAGAACAGGGAGCCTTGTTATGCTGATTGGCAGGATGTAAATTGCCAGCAGCCACCCTGGAGAAGTGTATGGTGTTTCCTGAAACACGTAAGAAACAAAGCAACACAGCCTATGGCACTTCCACTTATGGTCCTATAGCTTACGGAAATTAAAATCAAAAACAGACAGCCACCCCAATATTTGGGACGGCTGTGTTCACAAGAAGCTCGTCTACAGTATCAGGTAAATATCCCAGAAAGCAAAAAATGGATAAAGAAGTTGTGGCACGTACGTACAATGCAATATCACTCAGCAATGAAATCTGTGTCATCAGGCCCGTAGCGGCATAGTGAGTGGATGCAGGTACGGTGATTCTACGTGAACTACATCACACAGAAAAAGAAACATCATAAGATATCACTAATACACGGAATGTAAACTTGACTACACATGAACTGAATTACAAAACAGAACAGGGTCTCAAATTTAGAAAACCAACTAGTGCTTGCTTATGGGGAAAGGTGCATTGGGGTGCTGCATAAAACCAGAGACTGAAATTAGCACAGATAACTTTCCATAAGCCAAATATGTAATAGACAAGACCTACTCCTTGCTCAACGAAATGGACCCAACACCACATATTCAACGCCTAGGAATATACCTGACTAGGAAGAATCTTAAAACCCATGGATATATATGTCTCCGTAAGAGAATCAAGCGTGTGTACAGCGGCCGAAACGCAGCAGTGAAAATCCGATAAATCCCATTATCGAAATAAATTTCGAAAACAAAACACAAAGACAGTGAAATAGAGAGCAATTCTTAAATAATTCACTCAGGGCATGTGATGCAACCGGGATTGACCACATCTACACCCAGAGCTGGTTGAGACATAAGGCTGGACACTTCAGGCTGATAGCATTGGTGAGTTTCGGTGAGCAAATGCAGACCCTTTGAAGTCATACTGCATGGTACCCATTCTAAGGGTCCCAACTCTCCAGGTTCAAGGGATTCTTCCTCCAGCTAAAACATGCATGGGAAACCCAGAGTATCGTCCACCGTGTGATTGGGAAACGATTTAAAATGCATCTCAGTTTTCGTATCCTGGTCCTCGGGTTCACCATTCCAGATGCTTTACTAACACTCTCCCCGCTTGGAGAGTCAGTGCCTTTAACCTCCTCTTTGGCACAGCTTGCAATTTCTGTGCAAGATGAACAGGAATAGGGAGAACCAATGAGAGACTAGCTGTAGGTGTCTGCACGGGCAAATGTAACGCTCATTGCCCACCAGGAAGAGGAATTAAACAAAGGCTCAGTGTGCCCTGCTGGAAACAGATTAGGGCCTGAAGCAATCCTGCGGTTTTGTGTCCAGCTCACAAGAAAGCGAGTTGAAGAAAGGAGCTCAGGGGCACTGTAATTCACAAACCTGCAGAGTTATAAATGACAGCTATCATCCAAAAATATATTGAAGTAAGCCTGCGAAGGGGACTTGAAAGCGGGGCAGAATTTCAGGAAAACGATTGCAGGGGGTAGACTGGAATTGCCCTGAAAGCATAGGAAAAGAGGCACAACGTCGACAATGATGCACTTAGCCAAAAAGGGCGTATGCGTTTTTTCCTGAATATATTCAGGAAAAAACCCATACGCCCTTTTTGGCCAAACAAGCAAGCCTGTAAAGGAAATCTGCACTACAATGAAATCTCACTGCCCCCCGGGCAAAAGGGCCATCTGAAAAAAGGGTAAAATCCAGAAAGGTAGGACAGGATATGGAGAACAGGGAGCCTTGTTATGCTGATTGGCAGGATGTAAATTGCCAACAGCCACCCTGGAGAATTGTATGGTGTTTCCTGAAACACGTAAGAAATAAAGCAACACAGCCTATGGCAATGGCACTTATGGTCCTATTCCTTAAGGAAATTAAAATCAAAAACAGAGAGCCACTCCAAGGTTTGGGACGGCTGTGTTCCCAAGAAGCTCGTCTACAATACCAGGTAAATATCCCAGAAATCAAAAAATGGATAAAGAAGTTGTGGCACGTATGTGCAATGCAGAATCACTCAGCAATGAAATCTGTGTCATCAGGCCCGTAGCGGCATAGTGAGTGGATGCAGGTACGGTGATTCTACGTGAACTACGTCACACAGAAAAAGAAACATCATAAGATATCACTAATACACGGAATGTAAACTTGACTACACATGAACTGAATTACAAAACAGAACAGGGTCTCAAATTTAGAAAACCAACTAGCGCTTGCTTATGGGGAAAGGTGCGTTGGGGTGCTGCATTAAACCAGCGATTGAAATTAGCACAGATAACTTTCCATAAGCCAAATATGTAATACACAAGACCTACTCCTTGCTCAACGAAATGGACCCAACACCACATATTCAACGCCTAGGAATATACCTGACTAGGAAGAATCTTAAAACCCATGGATATATATGTCTCCGTAAGAGAATCAAGCGTGTGTACAGCGGCCGAAACGCAGCAGTGAAAATCCGATAAATCCCATTATCGAAATAAATTTCGAAAACAAAACACAAAGACAGTGAAATAGAGAGCAATTCTTAAATAATTCACTCAGGGCATGTGATGCAACCGGGATTGACCACATCTACACCCAGAGCTGGTTGAGACATAAGGCTGGACACTTCAGGCTGATAGCATTGGTGAGTTTCGGTGAGCAAATGCAGACCCTTTGAAGTCATACTGCATGGTACCCATTCCATGGGTCCCAACTCTCCAGGTTCAAGGGATTCTTCCTCCAGCTAAAACATGCATGGGAAACCCAGAGTATCGTCCACCGTGTGATTGGGAAACGATTTAAAATGCATCTCAGTTTTCGTATCCTGGTCCTCGGGTTCACCATTCCAGATGCTTTACTAACACTCTCCCCGCTTGGAGAGTCAGTGCCTTTAACCTCCTCTTTGGCACAGCTTGCAAATTCTGTGCAAGATGAACAGGAATAGGGAGAACCAATGAGAGACTAGCTGTAGGTGTCTGCACGGGCAAATGTAACGCTCATTGCCCACCAGGAAGAGGAATTAAACAAAGGCCCTGTGTGCCCTGCTGGAAACACATTAGGGCCTGAAGCAATCCTGCGGTTTTGTGCCCAGCTCACAAGAAAGCGAGTTGAAGAAAGGAGCTCAGGGTCACTGTAATTCACAAACCTGCAGAGTTATAAATGACAGCTATCCTCCAAAAATATATTGAAGTAAGCCTGCGAAGGGGACTTGAAAGCGGGGCAGAATTTCAGGAAAACGATTGCAGGGGTTAGACTGGAATTGCCCTGAAAGCATAGGAAAAGAGGCACAACGTCGACAATGATGCACTTGGCCAAAAAGGGCGTATGCGTTTTTTCCTGAATATATTCAGGAAAAAACGCATACGCACTTTTTGGCCAACCAAGCAAGCCTGTAAAGGAAATCTGCACTACAATGAAGTCTCACTGCCCCCCGGGCAAAAGGGCCATCTGAAAAAAGTGTAAAATCCAGAAAGGTAGGACAGGATATGGAGAACAGGGAGCCTTGTTATGCTGATTGGCACGATGTAAATTGCCAGCAGCCACCCTGGAGAAGTGTATGGTGTTTCCTGAAACACGTAAGAAACAAAGCAACACAGCCTATGGCACTTCCACTTATGGTCCTATAGCTTACGGAAATTAAAATCAAAAACAGACAGCCACCCCAATATTTGGGACGGCTGTGTTCACAAGAAGCTCGTCTACAGTATCAGGTAAATATCCCAGAAAGCAAAAAATGGATAAAGAAGTTGTGGCACGTACGTACAATGCAATATCACTCAGCAATGAAATCTGTGTCATCAGGCCCGTAGCGGCATAGTGAGTGGATGCAGGTACGGTGATTCTACGTGAACTACGTCACACAGAAAAAGAAACATCATAAGATATCACTAATACACGGAATGTAAACTTGACTACACATGAACTGAATTACAAAACAGAACAGGGTCTCAAATTTAGAAAACCAACTAGTGCTTGGTTATGGGGAAAGGTGCGTTGGGGTGCTGCATAAAACCAGAGACTGAAATTAGCACAGATAACTTTCCATAAGCCAAATATGTAATAGACAAGACCTACTCCTTGCTCAACGAAATGGACCCAACACCACATATTCAACGCCTAGGAATATACCTGACTAGGAAGAATCTTAAAACCCATGGATATATATGTCTCCGTAAGAGAATCAAGCGTGTGTACAGCGGCCGAAACGCAGCAGTGAAAATCCGATAAATCCCATTATCAAAATAAATTTCGAAAACAAAACACAAAGACAGTGAAATAGAGAGCAATTCTTAAATAATTCACTCAGGGCATGTGATGCAACCGGGATTGACCACATCTACACCCAGAGTTGGTTGAGACATAAGGCTGGAAACTTCAGGCTGATAGCATTGGTGAGTTTCGGTGAGCAAATGCAGACCCTTTGAAGTCATACTGCATGGTACCCATTCCATGGGTCCCAACTCTCCAGGTTCAAGGGATTCTTCCTCCAGCTGAAACATGCATGGGAAACCCAGAGTATCGTCCACCGTGTGATTGGGAAACGATTTAAAATGCATCTCAGTTTTCGTATCCTGGTCCTCGGGTTCACCATTCCAGATGCTTTACTAACACTCTCCCCGCTTGGAGAGTCAGTGCCTTTAACCTCCTCTTTGGCACAGCTTGCAATTTCTGTGCAAGATGAACAGGAATAGGGAGAACCAATGAGAGACTAGCTGTAGGTGTCTGCACGGGCAAATGTAACGCTCATTGCCCACCAGGAAGAGGAATTAAACAAAGTCTCAGTGTGTCCTGCTGGAAACAGATTAGGGCCTGAAGCAATCCTGCGGTTTTGTGTCCAGCTCACAAGAAAGCGAGTTGAAGAAAGGAGCTCAGGGGCACTGTAATTCACAAACCTGCAGAGTTATAAATGACAGCTATCCTCCAAAAATATATTGAAGTAAGCCTGCGAAGGGGACTTGAAAGCGGGGCAGAATTTCAGGAAAACGATTGCAGGGTATACACTGGAATTGCCCTGAAAGCATAGGAAAAGAGGCAGAACGTCGACAATGATGCACTTACCCTAAAAGGGCGTATGCGTTTTTTCCTGAATATATTCAGGAAAAAACGCATATGCCCTTTTTGGCCAACCAAGCAAGCCTGTAAAGGAAATCTGCACTACAATGAAATCTCACTGCCCCCCCCACCGGGCAAAAGGGCCATCTGAAAAAAGTGTAAAATCCAGAAAGGTAGGACAGGATATGGAGGACAGGGAGCCTTGTTATGCTGATTGGCAGGATGTAAATTGCCAGCAGCCACCCTGGAGAAGTGTATGGTGTTTCCTGAAACACGTAAGAAATAAAGCAACACAGCCTATGGCAATTGCACTTATGGTCCTATTGCTTAGGGAAATTAAAATCAAAAACAGAGAGCCACCCCAAAGTTTGGGACGGCTGTGTTCCCAAGAAGCTCGTCTACAGTACCAGGTAAATATCCCAGAAAGCAAAAAATGGATAAAGAAGTTGTGGCACGTACGTGCAATGCAATATCACTCAGCAATGAAATCTGTGTCATCAGGCCCGTAGCGGCATAGTGAGTGGATGCAGGTACGGTGATTCTACGTGAACTACGTCACACAGAAAAGGAAACATCATAAGATATCACTAATACACGGAATGTAAACTTGACTACACATGAACTGAATTACAAAACAGAACAGGGTCTCAAATTTAGAAAACCAACTAGCGCTTGCTTATGGGGAAAGGTGCCTTGGGGTGCTGCATAAAACCAGAGACTGAAATTAGCACAGATAACATTCCATAAGCCAAATATGTAATAGACAAGACCTACTCCTTGCTCAACGAAATGGACTCAACACCACATATTCAACGCCTAGGAATATACCTGAATAGGAAGAATCTTAAAACCCATGGATTTATATGTCTCCGTAAGAGAATCAAGCGTGTGTACAGCGGCATAAACGCAGCAGTGAAAATCCGATAAATCCCATTATCAAAAGAAATTTCGAATACAAAACACAAAGACAGTGAAATAGAGAGCAATTCTTAAATAATTCACTTAGGGCATGTGATGCAACCGGGATTGACCACATCTACACCCAGAGCTGGTTGAGACATAAGGCTGGACACGTCAGGCTGATAGCATTGGTGAGTTTCGGTGAGCAAATGCAGACCCTTTGAAGTCATACTGCATGGTACCCATTCCATGGGTCCCAACTCTCCAGGTTCAAGGGATTCTTCCTCCAGCTAAAACATGCATGGGAAACCCAGAGTATCGCCCACCGTGTGATTGGGAAATGATTTAAAATGCATCTCAGTTTTCGTATCCTGGTCCTCGGGTTCACCATTCCAGATGCTTTAGTAACACTCTTCCTGCTTGGAGAGTCAGTGACTTTAACTTCCTCTTTGGCACAGCTTGCAATTTCTGTGCAAGATGAACAGGAATAGGGAGAACCAATGAGAGACTAGCTGTAGGTGGCTGCACGGGCAAATGTAACGCTCATTGCCCACCACGAAGTGGAAGTAAACAAAGGCTCAGTGTGCCCTGCTGGAAACAGATTAGGGCCTGAAGCAATCCTGCGGTTTTGTGCCCAGCTCACAAGAAAGTTAGTTGAAGAAAGGAGCTCAGGGGCACTGTAATTCACAAACCTGCAGAGTTATAAATGAGAGCTATCCTCCAAAAATATATTGAAGTAAGCCTGCGAAGGGGACTTAAAGCGGGGCAGAATTTTCGTAAAACGATTGCAGGGGGTAGACTGGAATTGCCCTGAAAGCATAGGAAAAGAGGCACAACGTCGACATTGATGCACTTGGCCAAAAAGGGCGTATGCGTTTTTTCCTGAATATATTAAGGAAAAAACGCATACGCCCTTTTTGGCCAACCAAGCAAGCCTGTAAAGGAAATCTGCACTGCAAAGAAATCTCACTGCCTCCCCCACCGGGCAAAAGAGACATCTGAAAATAGTGTAAAATCCAGAAAGGTAGGACAGGATATGGAGAACAGGCAGCCTTGTTATGCTGATTGGCAGGATGTAAATTGCCAGCAGCCACCCTGGAGAAGTGTATGGTGTTTCCTGAAACACGTAAGAAACAAAGCAACACAGCCTATGGCACTTCCACTTATGGTCCTATAGCTTACGGAAATTAAAATCAAAAACAGACAGCCACCCCAATATTTGGGACGGCTGTGTTCACAAGAAGCTCGTCTACAGTATCAGGTAAATATCCCAGAAAGCAAAAAATGGATAAAGAAGTTGTGGCACGTACGTACAATGCAATATCACTCAGCAATGAAATCTGTGTCATCAGGCCCGTAGCGGCATAGTGAGTGGATGCAGGTACGGTGATTCTACGTGAACTACGTCACACAGAAAAAGAAACATCATAAGATATCACTAATACACGGAATGTAAACTTGACTACACATGAACTGAATTACAAAACAGAACAGGGTCTCAAATTTAGAAAACCAACTAGTGCTTGCTTATGGGGAAAGGTGCCTTGGGGTGCTGCATAAAACCAGAGACTGAAATTAGCACTGATA
The DNA here is from genome assembly GCF_963924675.1 of Phocoena phocoena. Classification (NCBI taxonomy): domain Eukaryota; kingdom Metazoa; phylum Chordata; class Mammalia; order Artiodactyla; family Phocoenidae; genus Phocoena; species Phocoena phocoena. Next base: position 58,990 of record NW_027077645.1, on the reverse strand, counting down.
ACTTTCCATAAGCCAAATATGTAATAGACAAGACCTACTCCTTGCTCAACGAAATGGACCCAACACCACATATTCAACGCCTAGGAATATACCTGACTAGGAAGAATCTTAAAACCCATGGATATATATGTCTCTGTAAGAGAATCAAGCGTGTGCACAGCGGCCGAAACGCAGCAGTGATAATCCGATAAATCCCATTATCAAAATAAATTTCGAAAACAAAACCCAAAGACAGTGAAATAGAGAGCAATTCTTAAATAATTCACTCAGGGCATGTGATGCAACCGGGATTGACCACATCTACACCCAGAGCTGGTTGAGACATAAGGCTGGACACTTCAGGCTGATAGCATTGGTGAGTTTCGGTGAGCAAATGCAGACCCTTTGAAGTCATACTGCATGGTACCCATTCCATGGGTCCCAACTCTCCAGGTTCAAGGGATTCTTCCTCCAGCTAAAACATGCATGGGAAACCCAGAGTATCGTCCACCGTGTGATTGGGAAACGATTTAAAATGCATCTCAGTTTTCGTATCCTGGTCCTCGGGTTCACCATTCCAGATGCTTTACTAACACTCTCCCCGCTTGGAGAGTCAGTGCCTTTAACCTCCTCTTTGGCACAGCTTGCAATTTCTGTGCAAGATGAACAGGAATAGGGAGAACCAATGAGAGACTAGCTGTAGGTGTCTGCACGGGCAAATGTAACGCTCATTGCCCACCAGGAAGAGGAATTAAACAAAGGCTCAGTGTGCCCTGCTGGAAACAGATTAGGGCCTGAAGCAATCCTGCGGTTTTGTGTCCAGCTCACAATAAAGCGAGTTGAAGAAAGGAGCTCAGGGGCACTGTAATTCACAAACCTGCAGAGTTATAAATGACAGCTATCCTCCAAAAATATATTGAAGTAAGCCTGCGAAGGGGACTTGAAAGCGGGGCAGAATTTCAGGAAAACGATTGCAGGGGGTAGACTGGAATTGCCCTGAAAGCATAGGAAAAGCGGCAGAACGTCGACAATGATGCACTTGGCCAAAAAGGGCGTATGCGTTTTTTCCTGAATATATTCAGGAAAAAACGCATACGCCCTTTTTGGCCAACCAAGCAAGCCTGTAAAGGAAATCTGCACTACAATGAAGTCTCACTGCCCCCCGGGCAAAAGGGTCATCTGAAAAAAGTGTAAAATCCAGAAAGGTAGGACAGGATATGGAGAACAGGGAGCCTTGTTATGCTGATTGGTAGGATGTAAATTGCCAGCAGCCACCCTGGAGAAGTGTATGGTGTTTCCTGAAACACGTAAGAAACAAAGCAACACAGCCTATGGCACTTCCACTTATGGTCCTATAGCTTACGGAAATTAAAATCAAAAACAGACAGCCACCCCAATATTTGGGACGGCTGTGTTCACAAGAAGCTCGTCTACAGTATCAGGTAAATATCCCAGAAAGCAAAAAATGGATAAAGAAGTTGTGGCACGTACGTACAATGCAATATCACTCAGCAATGAAATCTGTGTCATCAGGCCCGTAGCGGCATAGTGAGTGGATGCAGGTACGGTGATTCTACGTGAACTACGTCACACAGAAAAAGAAACATCATAAGATATCACTAATACACGGAATGTAAACTTGACTACACATGAACTGAATTACAAAACAGAACAGGGTCTCAAATTTAGAAAACCAACTAGCGCTTGCTTATGGGGAAAGGTGCGTTGGGGTGCTGCATTAAACCAGAGACTGAAATTAGCACAGATAACTTTCCATAAGCCAAATATGTAATAGACAAGACCTACTCCTTGCTCAACGAAATGGACCCAACACCACATATTCAACGCCTAGGAATATACCTGACTAGGAAGAATCTTAAAACCCATGGATATATATGTCTCCGTAAGAGAATCAAGCATGTGTACATCGGCCGAAACACAGCAGTGAAAATCCGATAAATCCCATTATCAAATTAATTTCGAAAACAAAACACAAAAACAGTGAAATAGACAGCAATTCTTAACTAATTCACTCAGGGCATGTGATGCAACCGCGATTTAACACATCTACACCCAGAGCTGGTTGAGACATAAGGCTGGACACTTCAGGCTGATAGCATTGGTGAGTTTCGGTGAGCAAATGCAGACCCTTTGATGTCATACTGCATGGTACCCATTCCATGGGTCCCAACTCTCCAGGTTCAAGGGATTCTTCCTCCAGCTAAAACATGCATGGGAAACCCAGAGTATCGTCCACCATGTGATTGGGAAACGATTTAAAATGCATCTCAGTTTTCGTATCCTGGTCCTCGGGTTCACCATTCCAGATGCTTTACTAACACTCTCCCCGCTTGGAGAGTCAGTGCCTTTAACCTCCTCTTTGGCACAGCTTGCAATTTCTGTGCAAGATGAACAGGAATAGGGAGAACCAATGAGAGACTAGCTGTAGGTGTCTGCACGGGCAAATGTAACGCTCATTGCCCACCAGGAAGAGGAATTAAACAAAGTCTCAGTGTGTCCTGCTGGAAACAGATTAGGGCCTGAAGCAATCCTGCGGGTTTGTGTCCAGCTCACAAGTAAGCGAGTTGAAGAAAGGAGCTCAGGGGCACTGTAATTCACAAACCTGCAGAGTTATAAATGACAGCTATCCTCCAAAAATATATTGAAGTAAGCCTGCGAAGGGGACTTGAAAGCGGGGCAGAATTTCAGGAAAACGATTGCAGGGGGTAGACTGGAATTGCCCTGAAAGCATAGGAAAAGAGGCACAACGTCGACAATGATGCACTTGGCCAAAAAGGGCGTATGCGTTTTTTCCTGAATATATTCAGGAAAAAACGCATACGCCCTTTTTGGCCAACCAAGCAAGCCTGTAAAGGAAATCTGCACTACAATGAAGTCTCACTGCCCCCCGGACAAAAGGGCCATCTGAAAAAAGTGTAAAATCCAGAAAGGTAGGACAGGACATGGAGAACAGGGAGCCTTGTTATGCTGATTGGCAGGATGTAAATTGCCAGCAGCCACCCTGGAGAAGTGTATGGTGTTTCCTGCAACACGTAAGAAACAAAGCAACACAGCCTATGGCACTTCCACTTATGGTCCTATAGCTTAGGGAAATTAAAATCAAAAACAGACAGCCACCCCAATATTTGGGACGGCTGTGTTCACAAGAAGCTCGTCTACAGTATCAGGTAAATATCCCAGAAAGCAAAAAATGGATAAAGAAGTTGTGGCACGTACATACAATGCAATATCACTCAGCAATGAAATCTGTGTCATCAGGCCCGTAGCGGCATAGTGAGTGGATGCAGGTACGGTGATTCTACGTGAACTACGTCACACAGAAAAAGAAACATCATAAGATATCACTAATACACGGAATGTAAACTTGACTACACATGAACTGAATTACAAAACAGAACAGGGTCTCAAATTTAGAAAACCAACTAGTGCTTGCTTATGGGGAAAGGTGCGTTGGGATGCTGCATAAAACCAGAGACTGAAATTAGCACAGATAACTTTCCATAAGCCAAATATGTAATAGAGAAGACCTACTCCTTGCTCAACGAAATGGAACAAACACCACATATTCAACGCCTAGGAATATACCTGACTAGGAAGAATCTTAAAACCCATGGATATATATGTCTCCGTACGAGAATCAAGCGTGTGTACAGCGGCCGAAACGCAGCAGTGAAAATCCGATAAATCCCATTATCAAAATAAATTTCGAAAACAAATCACAAAGACAGTGAAATAGAGAGCAATTCTTAAATAATTCACTCAGGGCATGTGATGCAACCGGGATTGACCACATCTACACCCAGAGCTGGTTGAGACATAACGCTGGACACTTCAGGCTGATAGCATTGGTGAGTTTCGGTGAGCAAATGCAGACCCTTTGAAGTCATACTGCATGGTACCCATTCCATGGGTCCCAACTCTCCAGGTTCAAGGGATTCTTCCTCCAGCTAAAACATGCATGGGAAACCCAGAGTATCGTCCACCGTGTGATTGGGAAACGATTTAAAATGCTTCTCAGTTTTCGTATCCTGGTCCTCGGGTTCACCATTCCAGATGCTTTACTAACACTCTCCCCGCTTGGAGAGTCAGTGCCTTTAACCTCCTCTTTGGCACAGCTTGCAATTTCTGTGCAAGATGAACAGGAATAGGGAGAACCAATGAGAGACTAGCTGTAGGTGTCTGCACGGGCAAATGTAACGCTCATTGCCCACCAGGAAGAGGAATTAAACAAAGTCTCAGTGTGCCCTGCTGGAAACAGATTAGGGCCTGAAGCAATCCTGCAGTTTTGTGTCCAGCTCACAAGAAGCGAGTTGAAGAAAGGAGCTCAGGGGCACTGTAATTCACAAACCTGCAGAATTATAAATGACAGCTATCCTCCAAAAATATATTGAAGTAAGCCTGCGAAGGGGACTTGAAAGCGGGGCAGAATTTCAGGAAAACGATTGCAGGGGGTAGACTGGAATTGCCCTGAAAGCATAGGAAAAGCGGCAGAACGTCGACAATGATGCACTTGGCCAAAAAGGGCGTATGCGTTTTTTCCTGAATATATTCAGGAAAAAACGCATACGCCCTTTTTGGCCAACCAAGCAAGCCTGTAAAGGAAATCTGCACTACAATGAAGTCTCACTGCCCCCCGGGCAAAAGGGCCATCTGAAAAAAGTGTAAAATCCAGAAAGGTAAGACAGGATATGGAGAACAGGGAGCCTTGTTATGCTGATTGGTAGGATGTAAATTGCCAGCAGCCACCCTGGAGAAGTGTATGGTGTTTCCTGAAACACGTAAGAAACAAAGCAACACAGCCTACGGCACTTCCACTTATGGTCCAATAGCTTACGGAAATTAAAATCAAAAACAGACAGCCACCCCAATATTTGGGACGGCTGTGTTCACAAGAAGCTCGTCTACAGTATCAGGTAAATATCCCAGAATGCAAAAAATGGATAAAGAAGTTGTGGCACGTACGTACAATGCAATATCACTCAGCAATGAAATCTGTGTCATCAGGCCCGTAGCGGCATAGTGAGTGGATGCAGGTACGGTGATTCTACGTGAACTACGTCACACAGAAAAAGAAACATCATAAGATATCTCTAATACACGGAATGTAAACTTGACTACACATGAACTGAATTACAAAACAGAACAGGGTCTCAAATTTAGAAAACCAACTAGTGCTTGCTTATGGGGAAAGGTGCCTTGGGGTGCTGCATAAAACCAGAGACTGAAATTAGCACTGATAACTTTCCATAAGCCAAATATGTAATAGACAAGACCTACTCCTTGCTCAACGAAATGGACCCAACACCACATATTCAACGCCTAGGAATATACCTGACTAGGAAGAATCTTAAAACCCATGGATATATATGTCTCCGTAAGAGAATCAAGCGTGTGTACAGCGGCCAAAACGCAGCAGTGAAAATCCGATAAATCCCATTATCAAAATAAATTTCGAAAACAAAACACAAAGACAGTGAAATAGAGAGCAATTCTTAAATAATTCACTCAGGGCATGTGATGCAACCGGGATTGACCACATCTACACCCAGAGCTGGTTGAGACATAAGGCTGGACACTTCAGGCTGATAGCATTGGTGAGTTTCGGTGAGCAAATGCAGACCCTTTGAAGTCATACTGCATGGTACCCATTCCAAGGGTCCCAACTCTCCAGGTTCAAGGGATTCTTCCTCCAGCTAAAACATGCATGGGAAACCCAGAGTATCGTCCACCGTGTGATTGGGAAACGATTTAAAATGCATCTCAGTTTTCGTATCCTGGTCCTCGGGTTCACCATTCCAGATGCTTTACTAACACTCTCCCCGCTTGGAGAGTCAGTGCCTTTAACCTCCTCTTTGGCACAGCTTGCAATTTCTGTGCAAGATGAACAGGAATAGGGAGAACCAATGAGAGACTAGCTGTAGGTGTCTGCACGGGCAAATGTAACGCTCATTGCCCACCAGGAAGAGGAATTAAACAAAGGCTCAGTGTGCCCTGCTGGAAACAGATTAGGGCCTGAAGCAATCCTGCGGTTTTGTGTCCAGCTCACAAGAAAGCGAGTTGAAGAAAGGAGCTCAGGGGCACTGTAATTCACAAACCTGCAGAGTTATAAATGACAGCTATCCTCCAAAAATATATTGAAGTAAGCCTGCGAAGGGGACTTGAAAGCGGGGCAGAATTTCAGGAAAACGATTGCAGGGGGTAGACTGGAATTGCCCTGAAAGCATAGGAAAAGAGGCACAACGTCGACAATGATGCACTTAGCCAAAAAGGGCGTATGCGTTTTTTCCTGAATATATTCAGGAAAAAACCCATACGCCCTTTTTGGCCAAAAAAGCAAGCCTGTAAAGGAAATCTGCACTACAATGAAATCTCACTGCCCCCCGGGCAAAAGGGCCATCTGAAAAAAGGGTAAAATCCAGAAAGGTAGGACAGGATATGGAGAACAGGGAGCCTTGTTATGCTGATTGGCAGGATGTAAATTGCCAACAGCCACCCTGGAGAATTGTATGGTGTTTCCTGAAACACGTAAGAAATAAAGCAACACAGCCTATGGCAATGGCACTTATGGTCCTATTCCTTAAGGAAATTAAAATCAAAAACAGAGAGCCACTCCAAGGTTTGGGACGGCTGTGTTCCCAAGAAGCTCGTCTACAATACCAGGTAAATATCCCAGAAATCAAAAAATGGATAAAGAAGTTGTGGCACGTATGTGCAATGCAGAATCACTCAGCAATGAAATCTGTGTCATCAGGCCCGTAGCGGCATAGTGAGTGGATGCAGGTACGGTGATTCTACGTGAACTACGTCACACAGAAAAAGAAACATCATAATATATCACTAATACACGGAATGTAAACTTGACTACACATGAACTGAATTACAAAACAGAACAGGGTCTCAAATTTAGAAAACCAACTAGCGCTTGCTTATGGGGAAAGGTGCGTTGGGGTGCTGCATTAAACCAGCGACTGAAATTAGCACAGATAACTTTCCATAAGGCAAATATGTAATAGACAAGACCTACTCCTTGCTCAACGAAATGGACCCAACACCACATATTCAACGCCTAGGAATATACCTGACTAGGAAGAATCTTAAAACCCATGGATATATATGTCTCCGTAAGAGAATCAAGCGTGTGTACAGCGGCCGAAACGCAGCAGTGAAAATCCGATAAATCCCATTATCAAAATAAATTTCGAAAACAAAACACAAAGACAGTGAAATAGAGAGCAATTCTTAAATAATTCACTCAGAGCATGTGATGCAACCGGGATTGACCACATCTACACCCAGAGCTGGTTGAGACATAACGCTGGACACTTCAGGCTGATAGCATTGGTGAGTTTCGGTGAGCAAATGCAGACCCTTTGAAGTCATACTGCATGGTACACATTCCATGGGTCCCAACTCTCCAGGTTCAAGGGATTCTTCCTCCAGCTAAAACATGCATGGAAAACCCAGAGTATCGTCCACCGTGTGATTGGGAAACGGTTTAAAATGCATCTCAGTTTTCGTATCCTGGTCCTCGGGTTCACCATTCCAGATGCTTTACTAACACTCTCCCCGCTTGGAGAGTCAGTGCCTTTAACCTCCTCTTTGGCACAGCTTGCAATTTCTGTGCAAGATGAACAGGAATAGGGAGAACCAATGAGAGACTAGCTGTAGGTGTCTGCACGGGCAAATGTAAGGCTCATTGCCCACCAGGAAGAGGAATTGAACAAAGGCTCAGTGTGCCCTGCTGGAAACAGATTAGGGCCTGTAGCAATCCTGCGGTTTTGTGCCCAGCTCACAAGAAAGCGAGTTGAAGAAAGGAGCTCAGCGGCACTGTAATTCACAAACCTGCAGAGTTATAAATGACAGCTATCCTCCAAAAATATATTGAAGTAAGCCTGCGAAGGGGACTTGAAATCGTGGCAGAATTTCAGGAAAACGATTGCAGGGGGTAGACTGGAATTGCCCTGAAAGCATAGGAAAAGAGGCACAACGTCGACAATGATGCACTTGGCCAAAAACGGCGTATGCGTTTTTTCCTGAATATATTCAGGAAAAAACGCATACGCCCTTTTTGGCCAACCAAGCAAGCCTGTAAAGGAAATCTGCACTACAATGAAGTCTCACTGCCCCCGGGGCAAAAGGGACATCTGAAAAAAGTGTAAAATCCAGAAAGGTAGGACAGGATATGGAGAACAGGGAGCCTTGTTATGCTGATTGGCAGGATGTAAATTGCCAGCAGCCACCCTGGAGAAGTGTATGGTGTTTCCTGAAACACGTAAGAAACAAAGCAACACAGCCTATGGCACTTCCACTTATGGTCCTATAGCTTACGGAAATTAAAATCAAAAACAGACAGCCACCCCAATATTTGGGACGGCTGTGTTCACAAGAAGCTCGTCTACAGTATCAGGTAAATATCCCAGAAAGCAAAAAATGGATAAAGAAGTTGTGGCACGTACGTACAATGCAATATCACTCAGCAATGAAATCTGTGTCATCAGGCCCGTAGCGGCATAGTGAGTGGATGCAGGTACGGTGATTCTACGTGAACTACGTCACACAGAAAAAGAAACATCATAAGATATCACTAATACACGGAATGTAAACTTGACTACACATGAACTGAATTACAAAACAGAACAGGGTCTCAAATTTAGAAAACCAACTAGTGCTTGCTTATGGGGAAAGGTGCATTGGGGTGCTGCATAAAACCAGAGACTGAAATTAGCACAGATAACTTTCCATAAGCCAAATATGTAATAGACAAGACCTACTCCTTGCTCAACGAAATGGACCCAACACCACATATTCAACGCCTAGGAATATACCTGACTAGGAAGAATCTTAAAACCCATGGATATATATGTCTCCGTAAGAGAATCAAGCGTGTGTACAGCGGCCGAAACGCAGCAGTGAAAATCCGATAAATCCCATTATCGAAATAAATTTCGAAAACAAAACACAAAGACAGTGAAATAGAGAGCAATTCTTAAATAATTCACTCAGGGCATGTGATGCAACCGGGATTTACCACATCTACACCCAGAGCTGGTTGAGACATAAGGCTGGACACTTCAGGCTGATAGCATTGGTGAGTTTCGGTGAGCAAATGCAGACCCTTTGAAGTCATACTGCATGGTACCCATTCCAAGGGTCCCAACTCTCCAGGTTCAAGGGATTCTTCCTCCAGCTAAAACATGCATGGGAAACCCAGAGTATCGTCCACCGTGTGATTGGGAAACGATTTAAAATGCATCTCAGTTTTCCTATCCTGGTCCTTGGGTTCACCATTCCAGATGCTTTACTAACACTCTCCCCGCTTGGAGAGTCAGTGCCTTTAACCTCCTCTTTGGCACAGCTTGCAATTTCTGTGCAAGATGAACAGGAATAGGGAGAACCAATGAGAGACTAGCTGTAGGTGTCTGCACGGGCAAATGTAACGCTCATTGCCCACCAGGAAGAGGAATTAAACAAAGGCTCAGTGTGCCCTGCTGGAAACAGATTAGGGCCTGAAGCAATCCTGCGGTTTTGTGTCCAGCTCACAAGAAAGCGAGTTGAAGAAAGGAGCTCAGGGGCACTGTAATTCACAAACCTGCAGAGTTATAAATGACAACTATCCTCCAAAAATATATTGAAGTAAGCCTGCGAAGGGGACTTGAAAGCGGGGCAGAATTTCAGGAAAACGATTGCAGGGGGTAGACTGGAATTGCCCTGAAAGCATAGGAAAAGAGGCACAACGTCGACAATGATGCACTTAGCCAAAAAGTGCGTATGCGTTTTTTCCTGAATATATTCAGGAAAAAACCCATACGCCCTTTTTGGCCAAACAAGCAAGCCTGTAAAGGAAATCTGCACTACAATGAAATCTCACTGCCCCCCGGGCAAAAGGGCCATCTGAAAAAAGTGTAAAATCCAGAAAGGTAGGACAGGATATGGAGAACAGGGAGCCTTGTTATGCTGATTGGCAGGATGTAAATTGCCAACAGCCACCCTGGAGAATTGTATGGTGTTTCCTGAAACACGTAAGAAATAAAGCAACACAGCCTATGGCAATGGCACTTATGGTCCTATTCCTTAAGGAAATTAAAATCAAAAACAGAGAGCCACTCCAAGGTTTGGGACGGCTGTGTTCCCAAGAAGCTCGTCTACAATACCAGGTAAATATCCCAGAAATCAAAAAATGGATAAAGAAGTTGTGGCACGTATGTGCAATGCAGAATCACTCAGCAATGAAATCTGTGTCATCAGGCCCGTAGCGGCATAGTGAGTGGATGCAGGTACGGTGATTCTACGTGAACTACGTCACACAGAAAAAGAAACATCATAATATATCACTAATACACGGAATGTAAACTTGACTACACATGAACTGAATTACAAAACAGAACAGGGTCTCAAATTTAGAAAACCAACTAGCGCTTGCTTATGGGGAAAGGTGCGTTGGGGTGCTGCATTAAACCAGCGACTGAAATTAGCACAGATAACTTTCCATAAGGCAAATATGTAATAGACAAGACCTACTCCTTGCTCAACGAAATGGACCCAACACCACATATTCAACGCCTAGGAATATACCTGACTAGGAAGAATCTTAAAACCCATGGATATATATGTCTCCGTAAGAGAATCAAGCGTGTGTACAGCGGCCGAAACGCAGCAGTGAAAATCCGATAAATCCCATTATCAAAATAAATTTCGAAAACAAAACACAAAGACAGTGAAATAGAGAGCAATTCTTAAATAATTCACTCAGAGCATGTGATGCAACCGGGATTGACCACATCTACACCCAGAGCTGGTTGAGACATAACGCTGGACACTTCAGGCTGATAGCATTGGTGAGTTTCGGTGAGCAAATGCAGACCCTTTGAAGTCATACTGCATGGTACACATTCCATGGGTCCCAACTCTCCAGGTTCAAGGGATTCTTCCTCCAGCTAAAACATGCATGGAAAACCCAGAGTATCTTCCACCGTGTGATTGGGAAACGGTTTAAAATGCATCTCAGTTTTCGTATCCTGGTCCTCGGGTTCACCATTCCAGATGCTTTACTAACACTCTCCCCGCTTGGAGAGTCAGTGCCTTTAACCTCCTCTTTGGCACAGCTTGCAATTTCTGTGCAAGATGAACAGGAATAGGGAGAACCAATGAGAGACTAGCTGTAGGTGTCTGCACGGGCAAATGTAAGGCTCATTGCCCACCAGGAAGAGGAATTGAACAAAGGCTCAGTGTGCCCTGCTGGAAACAGATTAGGGCCTGTAGCAATCCTGCGGTTTTGTGCCCAGCTCACAAGAAAGCGAGTTGAAGAAAGGAGCTCAGCGGCACTGTAATTCACAAACCTGCAGAGTTATAAATGACAGCTATCCTCCAAAAATATATTGAAGTAAGCCTGCGAAGGGGACTTGAAATCGGGGCAGAATTTCAGGAAAACGATTGCAGGGGGTAGACTGGAATTGCCCTGAAAGCATAGGAAAAGAGGCACAACGTCGACAATGATGCACTTGGCCAAAAACGGCGTATGCGTTTTTTCCTGAATATATTCAGGAAAAAACGCATACGCCCTTTTTGGCCAACCAAGCAAGCCTGTAAAGGAAATCTGCACTACAATGAAGTCTCACTGCCCCCGGGGCAAAAGGGACATCTGAAAAAAGTGTAAAATCCAGAAAGGTAGGACAGGATATGGAGAACAGGGAGCCTTGTTATGCTGATTGGCAGGATGTAAATTGCCAGCAGCCACCCTGGAGAAGTGTATGGTGTTTCCTGAAACACGTAAGAAACAAAGCAACACAGCCTATGGCACTTCCACTTATGGTCCTATAGCTTACGGAAATTAAAATCAAAAACAGACAGCCACCCCAATATTTGGGACGGCTGTGTTCACAAGAAGCTCGTCTACAGTATCAGGTAAATATCCCAGAAAGCAAAAAATGGATAAAGAAGTTGTGGCACGTACGTACAATGCAATATCACTCAGCAATGAAATCTGTGTCATCAGGCCCGTAGCGGCATAGTGAGTGGATGCAGGTACGGTGATTCTACGTGAACTACGTCACACAGAAAAAGAAACATCATAAGATATCACTAATACACGGAATGTAAACTTGACTACACATGAACTGAATTACAAAACAGAACAGGGTCTCAAATTTAGAAAACCAACTAGTGCTTGCTTATGGGGAAAGGTGCATTGGGGTGCTGCATAAAACCAGAGACTGAAATTAGCACAGATAACTTTCCATAAGCCAAATATGTAATAGACAAGACCTACTCCTTGCTCAACGAAATGGACCCAACACCACATATTCAACGCCTAGGAATATACCTGACTAGGAAGAATCTTAAAACCCATGGATATATATGTCTCCGTAAGAGAATCAAGCGTGTGTACAGCGGCCGAAACGCAGCAGTGAAAATCCGATAAATCCCATTATCGAAATAAATTTCGAAAACAAAACACAAAGACTGTGAAATAGAGAGCAATTCTTAAATAATTCACTCAGGGCATGTGATGCAACCGGGATTTACCACATCTACACCCAGAGCTGGTTGAGACATAAGGCTGGACACTTCAGGCTGATAGCATTGGTGAGTTTCGGTGAGCAAATGCAGACCCTTTGAAGTCATACTGCATGGTACCCATTCCAAGGGTCCCAACTCTCCAGGTTCAAGGGATTCTTCCTCCAGCTAAAACATGCATGGGAAACCCAGAGTATCGTCCACCGTGTGATTGGGAAACGATTTAAAATGCATCTCAGTTTTCGTATCCTGGTCCTCGGGTTCACCATTCCAGATGCTTTACTAACACTCTCCCCGCTTGGAGAGTCAGTGCCTTTAACCTCCTCTTTGGCACAGCTTGCAATTTCTGTGCAAGATGAACAGGAATAGGGAGAACCAATGAGAGACTAGCTGTAGGTGTCTGCACGGGCAAATGTAACGCTCATTGCCCACCAGGAAGAGGAATTAAACAAAGGCTCAGTGTGCCCTGCTGGAAACAGATTAGGGCCTGAAGCAATCCTGCGGTTTTGTGTCCAGCTCACAAGAAAGCGAGTTGAAGAAAGGAGCTCAGGGCCACTGTAATTCACAAACCTGCAGAGTTATAAATGACAGCTATCCTCCAAAAATATATTGAAGTAAGCCTGCGAAGGGGACTTGAAAGCGGGGCAGAATTTCAGGAAAACGATTGCAGGGGGTAGACTGGAATTGCCCTGAAAGCATAGGAAAAGAGGCACAACGTCGACAATGATGCACTTAGCCAAAAAGTGCGTATGCGTTTTTTCCTGAATATATTCAGGAAAAAACCCATACGCCCTTTTTGGCCAAACAAGCAAGCCTGTAAAGGAAATCTGCACTACAATGAAATCTCACTGCCCCCCGGGCAAAAGGGCCATCTGAAAAAAGTGTAAAATCCAGAAAGGTAGGACAGGATATGGAGAACAGGGAGCCTTGTTATGCTGATTGGCAGGATGTAAATTGCCAACAGCCACCCTGGAGAATTGTATGGTGTTTCCTGAAACACGTAAGAAATAAAGCAACACAGCCTATGGCAATGGCACTTATGGTCCTATTCCTTAAGGAAATTAAAATCAAAAACAGAGAGCCACTCCAAGGTTTGGGACGGCTGTGTTCCCAAGAAGCTCGTCTACAATACCAGGTAAATATCCCAGAAATCAAAAAATGGATAAAGAAGTTGTGGCACGTATGTGCAATGCAGAATCACTCAGCAATGAAATCTGTGTCATCAGGCCCGTAGCGGCATAGTGAGTGGATGCAGGTACGGTGATTCTACGTGAACTACGTCACACAGAAAAAGAAACATCATAATATATCACTAATACACGGAATGTAAACTTGACTACACATGAACTGAATTACAAAACAGAACAGGGTCTCAAATTTAGAAAACCAACTAGCGCTTGCTTATGGGGAAAGGTGCGTTGGGGTGCTGCATTAAACCAGCGACTGAAATTAGCACAGATAACTTTCCATAAGGCAAATATGTAATAGACAAGACCTACTCCTTGCTCAACGAAATGGACCCAACACCACATATTCAACGCCTAGGAATATACCTGACTAGGAAGAATCTTAAAACCCATGGATATATATGTCTCCGTAAGAGAATCAAGCGTGTGTACAGCGGCCGAAACGCAGCAGTGAAAATCCGATAAATCCCATTATCAAAATAAATTTCGAAAACAAAACACAAAGACAGTGAAATAGAGAGCAATTCTTAAATAATTCACTCAGAGCATGTGATGCAACCGGGATTGACCACATCTACACCCAGAGCTGGTTGAGACATAACGCTGGACACTTCAGGCTGATAGCATTGGTGAGTTTCGGTGAGCAAATGCAGACCCTTTGAAGTCATACTGCATGGTACACATTCCATGGGTCCCAACTCTCCAGGTTCAAGGGATTCTTCCTCCAGCTAAAACATGCATGGAAAACCCAGAGTATCGTCCACCGTGTGATTGGGAAACGGTTTAAAATGCATCTCAGTTTTCGTATCCTGGTCCTCGGGTTCACCATTCCAGATGCTTTACTAACACTCTCCCCGCTTGGAGAGTCAGTGCCTTTAACCTCCTCTTTGGCACAGCTTGCAATTTCTGTGCAAGATGAACAGGAATAGGGAGAACCAATGAGAGACTAGCTGTAGGTGTCTGCACGGGCAAATGTAAGGCTCATTGCCCACCAGGAAGAGGAATTGAACAAAGGCTCAGTGTGCCCTGCTGGAAACAGATTAGGGCCTGTAGCAATCCTGCGGTTTTGTGCCCAGCTCACAAGAAAGCGAGTTGAAGAAAGGAGCTCAGCGGCACTGTAATTCACAAACCTGCAGAGTTATAAATGACAGCTATCCTCCAAAAATATATTGAAGTAAGCCTGCGAAGGGGACTTGAAATCGGGGCAGAATTTCAGGAAAACGATTGCAGGGGGTAGACTGGAATTGCCCTGAAAGCATAGGAAAAGAGGCACAACGTCGACAATGATGCACTTGGCCAAAAACGGCGTATGCGTTTTTTCCTGAATATATTCAGGAAAAAACGCATACGCCCTTTTTGGCCAACCAAGCAAGCCTGTAAAGGAAATCTGCACTACAATGAAGTCTCACTGCCCCCGGGGCAAAAGGGACATCTGAAAAAAGTGTAAAATCCAGAAAGGTAGGACAGGATATGGAGAACAGGGAGCCTTGTTATGCTGATTGGCAGGATGTAAATTGCCAGCAGCCACCCTGGAGAAGTGTATGGTGTTTCCTGAAACACGTAAGAAACAAAGCAACACAGCCTATGGCACTTCCACTTATGGTCCTATAGCTTACGGAAATTAAAATCAAAAACAGACAGCCACCCCAATATTTGGGACGGCTGTGTTCACAAGAAGCTCGTCTACAGTATCAGGTAAATATCCCAGAAAGCAAAAAATGGATAAAGAAGTTGTGGCACGTACGTACAATGCAATATCACTCAGCAATGAAATCTGTGTCATCAGGCCCGTAGCGGCATAGTGAGTGGATGCAGGTACGGTGATTCTACGTGAACTACGTCACACAGAAAAAGAAACATCATAAGATATCACTAATACACGGAATGTAAACTTGACTACACATGAACTGAATTACAAAACAGAACAGGGTCTCAAATTTAGAAAACCAACTAGTGCTTGCTTATGGGGAAAGGTGCATTGGGGTGCTGCATAAAACCAGAGACTGAAATTAGCACAGATAACTTTCCATAAGCCAAATATGTAATAGACAAGACCTACTCCTTGCTCAACGAAATGGACCCAACACCACATATTCAACGCCTAGGAATATACCTGACTAGGAAGAATCTTAAAACCCATGGATATATATGTCTCCGTAAGAGAATCAAGCGTGTGTACAGCGGCCGAAACGCAGCAGTGAAAATCCGATAAATCCCATTATCGAAATAAATTTCGAAAACAAAACACAAAGACAGTGAAATAGAGAGCAATTCTTAAATAATTCACTCAGGGCATGTGATGCAACCGGGATTGACCACATCTACACCCAGAGCTGGTTGAGACATAAGGCTGGACACTTCAGGCTGATAGCATTGGTGAGTTTCGGTGAGCAAATGCAGACCCTTTGAAGTCATACTGCATGGTACCCATTCCATGGGTCCCAACTCTCCAGGTTCAAGGGATTCTTCCTCCAGCTAAAGCATGCATGGGAAACCCAGAGTATCGTCCACCGTGTGATTGGGAAACGGTTTAAAATGCATCTCAGTTTTCGTATCCTGGTCCTCGGGTTCACCATTCCAGATGCTTTACTAACACTCTCCCCGCTTGGAGAGTCAGTGCCTTTAACCTCCTCTTTGGCACAGCTTGCAATTTCTGTGCAAGATGAACAGGAATAGGGAGAACCAATGAGAGACTAGCTGTAGGTGTCTGCACGGGCAAATGTAACGCTCATTGCCCACCAGGAAGAGGAATTAAACAAAGTCTCAGTGTGTCCTGCTGGAAACAGATTAGGGCCTGAAGCAATCCTGCGGTTTTGTGTCCAGCTCACAAGAAAGCGAGTTGAAGAAAGGAGCTCAGGGGCACTGTAATTCACAAACCTGCAGAGTTATAAATGACAGCTATCCTCCAAAAATATATTGAAGTAAGCCTGCGAAGGGGACTTGAAAGCGGGGCAGAATTTCAGGAAAACGATTGCAGGGGGTAGACTGGAATTGCCCTGAAAGCATAGGAAAAGAGGCACAACGTCGACAATGATGCACTTGGCCAAAAAGGGCGTATGCGTTTTTTCCTGAATATATTCAGGAAAAAACGCATACGCCCTTTTTGGCCAACCAAGCAAGCCTGTAAAGGAAATCTGCACTACAATGAAGTCTCACTGCCCCCCGGGCAAAAGGGCCATCTGAAAAAAGTGTAAAATCCAGAAAGGTAGGACAGGATATGGAGAACAGGGAGCCTTGTTATGCTGATTGGCAGGATGTAAATTGCCAGCAGCCACCCTGGAGAAGTGTATGGTGTTTCCTGAAACACGTAAGAAACAAAGCAACACAGCCTATGGCACTTCCACTTATGGTCCTATAGCTTACGGAAATTAAAATCAAAAACAGACAGCCACCCCAATATTTGGGACGGCTGTGTTCACAAGAAGCTCGTTTACAGTATCAGGTAAATATCCCAGAAAGCAAAAAATGGATAAAGAAGTTGTGGCACGTACGTACAATGCAATATCACTCAGCAATGAAATCTGTGTCATCAGGCCCGTAGCGGCATAGTGAGTGGATGCAGGTACGGTGATTCTACGTGAACTACGTCACACAGAAAAAGAAACATCATAAGATATCACTAATACACGGAATGTAAACTTGACTACACATGAACTGAATTACAAAACAGAACAGGGTCTCAAATTTAGAAAACCAACTAGTGCTTGCTTATGGGGAAAGGTGCGTTGGGGTGCTGCATAAAACCAGAGACTGATTTTAGCACAGATAACTTTCCATAAGCCAAATATGTAATAGACAAGACCTACTCCTTGCTCAACGAAATGGACCCAACACCACATATTCAACGCCTAGGAATATACCTGACTAGGAAGAATCTTAAAACCCATGGATATATATGTCTCCGTAAGAGAATCAAGCGTGTGTACAGCGGCCGAAACGCAGCAGTGAAAATCCGATAAATCCCATTATCAAAAAAAATTTCGAAAACAAAACACAAAGACAGTGAAATAGAGAGCAATTCTTAAATAATTCACTCAGGGCATGTGATGCAACCGGGATTGACCACATCTACACCCAGAGTTGGTTGAGACATAAGGCTGGACACTTCAGGCTGATAGCATTGGTGAGTTTCGGTGAGCAAATGCAGACCCTTTGAAGTCATACTGCATGGTACCCATTCCATGGGTCCCAACTCTCCAGGTTCAAGGGATTCTTCCTCCAGCTGAAACATGCATGGGAAACCCAGAGTATCGTCCACCGTGTGATTGGGAAACGATTTAAAATGCATCTCAGTTTTCGTATCCTGGTCCTCGGGTTCACCATTCCAGATGCTTTACTAACACTCTCCCCGCTTGGAGAGTCAGTGCCTTTAACCTCCTCTTTGGCACAGCTTGCAATTTCTGTGCAAGATGAACAGGAATAGGGAGAACCAATGAGAGACTAGCTGTAGGTGTCTGCACGGGCAAATGTAACGCTCATTGCCCACCAGGAAGAGGAATTAAACAAAGTCTCAGTGTGTCCTGCTGGAAACAGATTAGGGCCTGAAGCAATCCTGCGGTTTTGTGTCCAGCTCACAAGAAAGCGAGATGAAGAAAGGAGCTCAGGGGCACTGTAATTCACAAACCTGCAGAGTTATAAATGACAGGTATCCTCCAAAAATATATTGAAGTAAGCCTGCGAAGGGGACTTGAAAGCGGGGCAGAATTTCAGGAAAACGATTGCAGGGGGTAGACTGGAATTGCCCTGAAAGCATAGGAAAAGAGGCACAACGTCGACAATGATGCACTTGGCCAAAAAGGGCGTATGCGTTTTTTCCTGAATATATTCAGGAAAAAACGCATACGCCCTTTTTGGCCAACCAAGCAAGCCTGTAAAGGAAATCTGCACTACAATGAAGTCTCACTGCCCCCCGGGCAAAAGGGCAATCTGAAAAAAGTGTAAAATCCAGAAAGGTAGGACAGGATATGGAGAACAGGGAGCCTTGTTATGCTGATTGGCAGGATGTAAATTGCCAGCAGCCACCCTGGAGAAGTGTATGGTGTTTCCTGAAACACGTAAGAAACAAAGCAACACAGCCTATGGCACTTCCACTTATGGTCCTATAGCTTACGGAAATTAAAATCAAAAACAGACAGCCACCCCAATGTTTGGGACGGCTGTGTTCACAAGAAGCTCGTCTACAGTATCAGGTAAATATCCCAGAAAGCAAAAAATGGATAAAGAAGTTGTGGCACGTACGTACAATGCAATATCACTCAGCAATGAAATCTGTGTCATCAGGCCCGTAGCGGCATAGTGAGTGGATGCAGGTACGGTGATTCTACGTGAACTACGTCACACAGAAAAAGAAACATCATAAGATATCACTAATACACGGAATGTAAACTTGACTACACATGAACTGAATTACAAAACAGAACAGGGTCTCAAATTTAGAAAACCAACTAGCGCTTGCTTATGGGGAAAGGTGCGTTGGGGTGCTGCATTAAACCAGAGACTGAAATTAGCACAGATAACTTTCCATAAGCCAAATATGTAATAGACAAGACCTACTCCTTGCTCAACGAAATGGACCCAACACCACATATTCAACGCCTAGGAATATACCTGACTAGGAAGAATCTTAAAACCCATGGATATATATGTCTCCGTAAGAGAATCAAGCGTGTGTACAGCGGCCGAAACGCAGCAGTGAAAATCCGATAAATCTCATTATCAAAAAAAATTTCGAAAACAAAACACAAAGACAGTGAAATAGAGAGCAATTCTTAAATAATTCACTCAGGGCATGTGATGCAACCGGGATTGACCACATCTACACCCAGAGTTGGTTGAGACATAAGGCTGGACACTTCAGGCTGATAGCATTGGTGAGTTTCGGTGAGCAAATGCAGACCCTTTGAAGTCATACTGCATGGTACCCATTCCATGGGTCCCAACTCTCCAGGTTCAAGGGATTCTTCCTCCAGCTGAAACATGCATGGGAAACCCAGAGTATCGTCCACCGTGTGATTGGGAAACGATTTAAAATGCATCTCAGTTTTCGTATCCTGGTCCTCGGGTTCACCATTCCAGATGCTTTACTAACACTCTCCCCGCTTGGAGAGTCAGTGCCTTTAACCTCCTCTTTGGCACAGCTTGCAATTTCTGTGCAAGATGAACAGGAATAGGGAGAACCAATGAGAGACTAGCTGTAGGTGTCTGCACGGGCAAATGTAACGCTCATTGCCCACCAGGAAGAGGAATTAAACAAAGTCTCAGTGTGTCCTGCTGGAAACAGATTAGGGCCTGAAGCAATCCTGCGGTTTTGTGTCCAGCTCACAAGAAAGCGAGTTGAAGAAAGGAGCTCAGGGGCACTGTAATTCACAAACCTGCAGAGTTATAAATGACAGCTATCCTCCAAAAATATATTGAAGTAAGCCTGCGAAGGGGACTTGAAAGCGGGGCAGAATTTCAGGAAAACGATTGCAGGGGGTAGACTGGAATTGCCCTGAAAGCATAGGAAAAGAGGCACAACGTCGACAATGATGCACTTGGCCGAAAAGGGCGTATGCGTTTTTTCCTGAATATATTCAGGAAAAAACGCATACGCCCTTTTTGGCCAACCAAGCAAGCCTGTAAAGGAAATCTGCACTACAATGAAGTCTCACTGCCCCCCGGGCAAAAGGGCCATCTGAAAAAAGTGTAAAATCCAGAAAGGTAGGACAGGATATGGAGAACAGGGAGCCTTGTTATGCTGATTGGCAGGATGTAAATTGCCAGCAGCCACCCTGGAGAAGTGTATGGTGTTTCCTGAAACACGTAAGAAACAAAGCAACACAGCCTATGGCACTTCCACTTATGGTCCTATAGCTTACGGAAATTAAAATCAAAAACAGACAGCCACCCCAATATTTGGGACGGCTGTGTTCACAAGAAGCTCGTCTACAGTATCAGGTAAATATCCCAGAAAGCAAAAAATGGATAAAGAAGTTGTGGCACGTAAGTACAATGCAATATCACTCAGCAATGAAATCTGTGTCATCAGGCCCATAGCGGCATAGTGAGTGGATGCAGGTACGGTGATTCTACGTGAACTACGTCACACAGAAAAAGAAACATCATAGGATATCACTAATACACGGAATGTAAACTTGACTACACATGAACTGAATTAAAAAACAGAACAGGGTCTCAAATTTAGAAAACCAACTAGTGCTTGCTTATGGGGAAAGGTGCGTTGGGGTGCTGCATAAAAGCAGAGACTGAAATTAGCACAGATAACTTTCCATAAGCCAAATATGTAATAGACAAGACCTACTCCTTGCTCAACGAAATGGACCCAACACCACATATTCAACGCCTAGGAATATACCTGACTAGGAAGAATCTTAAAACCCATGGATATATATGTCTCCGTAAGAGAATCAAGCGTGTGTACAGCGGCCGAAACGCAGCAGTGAAAATCCGATAAATCCCATTATCAAAATAAATTTCGAAAACAAAACACAAAGACAGTGAAATAGAGAGCAATTCTTAAATAATTCACTCAGGGAATGTGATGCAACCAGGATTGACCACATCTACACCCAGAGCTGGTTGAGACATAACGCTGGACACTTCAGGCTGATAGCATTGGTGAGTTTTGGTGAGCAAATGCAGACCCTTTGAAGTCATACTGCATGGTACCCATTCCATGGGTCCCAACTCTCCAGGTTCAAGGGATTCTTCCTCCAGCTAAAACATGCATGGGAAACCCAGAGTATCGTCCACCGTGTGATTGGGAAACGATTTAAAATGCTTCTCAGTTTTCGTATCCTGGTCCTCGGGTTCACCATTCCAGATGCTTTACTAACACTCTCCCCGCTTGGAGAGTCAGTGCCTTTAACCTCCTCTTTGGCACAGCTTGCAATTTCTGTGCAAGATGAACAGGAATAGGGAGAACCAATGAGAGACTAGCTGTAGGTGTCTGCACGGGCAAATGTAACGCTCATTGCCCACCAGGAAGAGGAATTAAACCAAGTCTCAGTGTGCCCTGCTGGAAACAGATTAGGGCCTGAAGCAATCCTGCGGTTTTGTGTCCAGCTCACAAGAAAGCGAGTTGAAGAAAGGAGCTCAGGGGCACTGTAATTCACAAACCTGCAGAGTTATAAATGACAGCTATCCTCCAAAAATATATTGAAGTAAGCCTGCGAAGGGGACTTGAAAGCGGGGCAGAATTTCAGGAAAACGATTGCAGGGGGTAGACTGGAATTGCCCTGAAAGCATAGGAAAAGAGGCACAACGTCGACAATGATGCACTTGGCCAAAAAGGGCGTATGCGTTTTTTCCTGAATATATTCAGGAAAAAACGCATACGCCCTTTTTGGCCAACCAAGCAAGCCTGTAAAGGAAATCTGCACTACAATGAAGTCTCACTGCCCCCCGGGCAAAAGGGCCATCTGAAAAAAGTGTAAAATCCAGAAAGGTAGGACAGGATATGGAGAACAGGGAGCCTTGTTATGCTGATTGGCAGGATGTAAATTGCCAGCAGCCACCCTGGAGAAGTGTATGGTGTTTCCTGAAACACGTAAGAAACAAAGCAACACAGCCTATGGCACTTCCACTTATGGTCCTATAGCTTACGGAAATTAAAATCAAAAACAGACAGCCACCCCAATATTTGGGACGGCTGTGTTCACAAGAAGCTCGTTTACAGTATCAGGTAAATATCCCAGAAAGCAAAAAATGGATAAAGAAGTTGTGGCACGTACGTACAATGCAATATCACTCAGCAATGAAATCTGTGTCATCAGGCCCGTAGCGGCATAGTGAGTGGATGCAGGTACGGTGATTCTACGTGAACTACGTCACACAGAAAAAGAAACATCATAAGATATCACTAATACACGGAATGTAAACTTGACTACACATGAACTGAATTACAAAACAGAACAGGGTCTCAAATTTAGAAAACCAACTAGTGCTTGCTTATGGGGAAAGGTGCGTTGGGGTGCTGCATAAAACCAGAGACTGAAATTAGCACAGATAACTTTCCATAAGCCAAATATGTAATAGACAAGACCTACTCCTTGCTCAACGAAATGGACCCAACACCACATATTCAACGCCTAGGAATATACCTGACTAGGAAGAATCTTAAAACCCATGGATATATATGTCTCCGTAAGAGAATCAAGCGTGTGTACAGCGGCCGAAACGCAGCAGTGAAAATCCGATAAATCCCATTATCAAAAAAAATTTCGAAAACAAAACACAAAGACAGTGAAATAGAGAGCAATTCTTAAATAATTCACTCAGGGCATGTGATGCAACCGGGATTGACCACATCTACACCCAGAGTTGGTTGAGACATAAGGCTGGACACTTCAGGCTGATAGCATTGGTGAGTTTCGGTGAGCAAATGCAGACCCTTTGAAGTCATACTGCATGGTACCCATTCCATGGGTCCCAACTCTCCAGGTTCAAGGGATTCTTCCTCCAGCTGAAACATGCATGGGAAACCCAGAGTATCGTCCACCGTGTGATTGGGAAACGATTTAAAATGCATCTCAGTTTTCGTATCCTGGTCCTCGGGTTCACCATTCCAGATGCTTTACTAACACTCTCCCCGCTTGGAGAGTCAGTGCCTTTAACCTCCTCTTTGGCACAGCTTGCAATTTCTGTGCAAGATGAACAGGAATAGGGAGAACCAATGAGAGACTAGCTGTAGGTGTCTGCACGGGCAAATGTAACGCTCATTGCCCACCAGGAAGAGGAATTAAACAAAGTCTCAGTGTGTCCTGCTGGAAACAGATTAGGGCCTGAAGCAATCCTGCGGTTTTGTGTCCAGCTCACAAGAAAGCGAGATGAAGAAAGGAGCTCAGGGGCACTGTAATTCACAAACCTGCAGAGTTATAAATGACAGGTATCCTCCAAAAATATATTGAAGTAAGCCTGCGAAGGGGACTTGAAAGCGGGGCAGAATTTCAGGAAAACGATTGCAGGGGGTAGACTGGAATTGCCCTGAAAGCATAGGAAAAGAGGCACAACGTCGACAATGATGCACTTGGCCAAAAAGGGCGTATGCGTTTTTTCCTGAATATATTCAGGAAAAAACGCATACGCCCTTTTTGGCCAACCAAGCAAGCCTGTAAAGGAAATCTGCACTACAATGAAGTCTCACTGCCCCCCGGGCAAAAGGGCAATCTGAAAAAAGTGTAAAATCCAGAAAGGTAGGACAGGATATGGAGAACAGGGAGCCTTGTTATGCTGATTGGCAGGATGTAAATTGCCAGCAGCCACCCTGGAGAAGTGTATGGTGTTTCCTGAAACACGTAAGAAACAAAGCAACACAGCCTATGGCACTTCCACTTATGGTCCTATAGCTTACGGAAATTAAAATCAAAAACAGACAGCCACCCCAATGTTTGGGACGGCTGTGTTCACAAGAAGCTCGTCTACAGTATCAGGTAAATATCCCAGAAAGCAAAAAATGGATAAAGAAGTTGTGGCACGTACGTACAATGCAATATCACTCAGCAATGAAATCTGTGTCATCAGGCCCGTAGCGGCATAGTGAGTGGATGCAGGTACGGTGATTCTACGTGAACTACGTCACACAGAAAAAGAAACATCATAAGATATCACTAATACACGGAATGTAAACTTGACTACACATGAACTGAATTACAAAACAGAACAGGGTCTCAAATTTAGAAAACCAACTAGCGCTTGCTTATGGGGAAAGGTGCGTTGGGGTGCTGCATTAAACCAGAGACTGAAATTAGCACAGATAACTTTCCATAAGCCAAATATGTAATAGACAAGACCTACTCCTTGCTCAACGAAATGGACCCAACACCACATATTCAACGCCTAGGAATATACCTGACTAGGAAGAATCTTAAAACCCATGGATATATATGTCTCCGTAAGAGAATCAAGCGTGTGTACAGCGGCCGAAACGCAGCAGTGAAAATCCGATAAATCTCATTATCAAAAAAAATTTCGAAAACAAAACACAAAGACAGTGAAATAGAGAGCAATTCTTAAATAATTCACTCAGGGCATGTGATGCAACCGGGATTGACCACATCTACACCCAGAGTTGGTTGAGACATAAGGCTGGACACTTCAGGCTGATAGCATTGGTGAGTTTCGGTGAGCAAATGCAGACCCTTTGAAGTCATACTGCATGGTACCCATTCCATGGGTCCCAACTCTCCAGGTTCAAGGGATTCTTCCTCCAGCTGAAACATGCATGGGAAACCCAGAGTATCGTCCACCGTGTGATTGGGAAACGATTTAAAATGCATCTCAGTTTTCGTATCCTGGTCCTCGGGTTCACCATTCCAGATGCTTTACTAACACTCTCCCCGCTTGGAGAGTCAGTGCCTTTAACCTCCTCTTTGGCACAGCTTGCAATTTCTGTGCAAGATGAACAGGAATAGGGAGAACCAATGAGAGACTAGCTGTAGGTGTCTGCACGGGCAAATGTAACGCTCATTGCCCACCAGGAAGAGGAATTAAACAAAGTCTCAGTGTGTCCTGCTGGAAACAGATTAGGGCCTGAAGCAATCCTGCGGTTTTGTGTCCAGCTCACAAGAAAGCGAGTTGAAGAAAGGAGCTCAGGGGCACTGTAATTCACAAACCTGCAGAGTTATAAATGACAGCTATCCTCCAAAAATATATTGAAGTAAGCCTGCGAAGGGGACTTGAAAGCGGGGCAGAATTTCAGGAAAACGATTGCAGGGGGTAGACTGGAATTGCCCTGAAAGCATAGGAAAAGAGGCACAACGTCGACAATGATGCACTTGGCCGAAAAGGGCGTATGCGTTTTTTCCTGAATATATTCAGGAAAAAACGCATACGCCCTTTTTGGCCAACCAAGCAAGCCTGTAAAGGAAATCTGCACTACAATGAAGTCTCACTGCCCCCCGGGCAAAAGGGCCATCTGAAAAAAGTGTAAAATCCAGAAAGGTAGGACAGGATATGGAGAACAGGGAGCCTTGTTATGCTGATTGGCAGGATGTAAATTGCCAGCAGCCACCCTGGAGAAGTGTATGGTGTTTCCTGAAACACGTAAGAAACAAAGCAACACAGCCTATGGCACTTCCACTTATGGTCCTATAGCTTACGGAAATTAAAATCAAAAACAGACAGCCACCCCAATATTTGGGACGGCTGTGTTCACAAGAAGCTCGTCTACAGTATCAGGTAAATATCCCAGAAAGCAAAAAATGGATAAAGAAGTTGTGGCACGTAAGTACAATGCAATATCACTCAGCAATGAAATCTGTGTCATCAGGCCCATAGCGGCATAGTGAGTGGATGCAGGTACGGTGATTCTACGTGAACTACGTCACACAGAAAAAGAAACATCATAGGATATCACTAATACACGGAATGTAAACTTGACTACACATGAACTGAATTAAAAAACAGAACAGGGTCTCAAATTTAGAAAACCAACTAGTGCTTGCTTATGGGGAAAGGTGCGTTGGGGTGCTGCATAAAAGCAGAGACTGAAATTAGCACAGATAACTTTCCAT
Organism: Phocoena phocoena; assembly: GCF_963924675.1. NCBI lineage: Eukaryota > Metazoa > Chordata > Mammalia > Artiodactyla > Phocoenidae > Phocoena > Phocoena phocoena. Next base: position 32,778 of record NW_027077645.1, on the reverse strand, counting down.
AAGCCAAATATGTAATAGACAAGACCTACTCCTTGCTCAACGAAATGGACCCAACACCACATATTCAACGCCTAGGAATATACCTGACTAGGAAGAATCTTAAAACCCATGGATATATATGTCTCCGTAAGAGAATCAAGCGTGTGTACAGCGGCCGAAACGCAGCAGTGAAAATCCGATAAATCCCATTATCAAAATAAATTTCGAAAACAAAACACAAAGACAGTGAAATAGAGAGCAATTCTTAAATAATTCACTCAGGGAATGTGATGCAACCAGGATTGACCACATCTACACCCAGAGCTGGTTGAGACATAACGCTGGACACTTCAGGCTGATAGCATTGGTGAGTTTTGGTGAGCAAATGCAGACCCTTTGAAGTCATACTGCATGGTACCCATTCCATGGGTCCCAACTCTCCAGGTTCAAGGGATTCTTCCTCCAGCTAAAACATGCATGGGAAACCCAGAGTATCGTCCACCGTGTGATTGGGAAACGATTTAAAATGCTTCTCAGTTTTCGTATCCTGGTCCTCGGGTTCACCATTCCAGATGCTTTACTAACACTCTCCCCGCTTGGAGAGTCAGTGCCTTTAACCTCCTCTTTGGCACAGCTTGCAATTTCTGTGCAAGATGAACAGGAATAGGGAGAACCAATGAGAGACTAGCTGTAGGTGTCTGCACGGGCAAATGTAACGCTCATTGCCCACCAGGAAGAGGAATTAAACCAAGTCTCAGTGTGCCCTGCTGGAAACAGATTAGGGCCTGAAGCAATCCTGCGGTTTTGTGTCCAGCTCACAAGAAAGCGAGTTGAAGAAAGGAGCTCAGGGGCACTGTAATTCACAAACCTGCAGAGTTATAAATGACAGCTATCCTCCAAAAATATATTGAAGTAAGCCTGCGAAGGGGACTTGAAAGCGGGGCAGAATTTCAGGAAAACGATTGCAGGGGGTAGACTGGAATTGCCCTGAAAGCATAGGAAAAGAGGCACAACGTCGACAATGATGCACTTGGCCAAAAAGGGCGTATGCGTTTTTTCCTGAATATATTCAGGAAAAAACGCATACGCCCTTTTTGGCCAACCAAGCAAGCCTGTAAAGGAAATCTGCACTACAATGAAGTCTCACTGCCCCCCAGGCAAAAGGGCCATCTGAAAAAAGTGTAAAATCCAGAAAGGTTGGACAGGATATGTAGAACAGGGAGCCTTGTTATGCTGTTTGGTAGGATGTAAATTGCCAGCAGCCACCCTGGAGAAGTGTATGGTGTTTCCTGAAACACGTAAGAAACAAAGCAACACAGCCTATGGCACTTTCACTTATGGTCCTATAGCTTACGGAAATTAAAATCAAAAACAGACAGCCACCCCAATGTTTGGGACGGCTGTGTTCACAAGAAGCTCGTCTACAGTATCAGGTAAATATCCCAGAAAGCAAAAAATGGATAAAGAAGTTGTGGCACGTACGTACAATGCAATATCACTCAGCAATGAAATCTGTGTCATCAGGCCCGTAGCGGCATAGTGAGTGGATGCAGGTACGGTGATTCTACGTGAACTACGTCACACAGAAAAAGAAACATCATAAGATATCACTAATACACGGAATGTAAACTTGACTACACATGAACTGAATTACAAAACAGAACAGGGTCTCAAATTTAGAAAACCAACTAGTGCTTGCTTATGGGGAAAGGTGCATTGGGGTGCTGCATAAAACCAGAGACTGAAATTAGCACAGATAACTTTCCATAAGCCAAATATGTAATAGACAAGACCTACTCCTTGCTCAACGAAATGGACCCAACACCACATATTCAACGCCTAGGAATATACCTGACTAGGAAGAATCTTAAAACCCATGGATATATATGTCTCCGTAAGAGAATCAAGCGTGTGTACAGCGGCCGAAACGCAGCAGTGAAAATCCGATAAATCCCATTATCGAAATAAATTTCGAAAACAAAACACAAAGACAGTGAAATAGAGAGCAATTCTTAAATAATTCACTCAGGGCATGTGATGCAACCGGGATTGACCACATCTACACCCAGAGCTGGTTGAGACATAAGGCTGGACACTTCAGGCTGATAGCATTGGTGAGTTTCGGTGAGCAAATGCAGACCCTTTGAAGTCATACTGCATGGTACCCATTCCATGGGTCCCAACTCTCCAGGTTCAAGGGATTCTTCCTCCAGCTAAAGCATGCATGGGAAACCCAGAGTATCGTCCACCGTGTGATTGGGAAACGGTTTAAAATGCATCTCAGTTTTCGTATCCTGGTCCTCGGGTTCACCATTCCAGATGCTTTACTAACACTCTCCCCGCTTGGAGAGTCAGTGCCTTTAACCTCCTCTTTGGCACAGCTTGCAATTTCTGTGCAAGATGAACAGGAATAGGGAGAACCAATGAGAGACTAGCTGTAGGTGTCTGCACGGGCAAATGTAACGCTCATTGCCCACCAGGAAGAGGAATTAAACAAAGTCTCAGTGTGTCCTGCTGGAAACAGATTAGGGCCTGAAGCAATCCTGCGGTTTTGTGTCCAGCTCACAAGAAAGCGAGTTGAAGAAAGGAGCTCAGGGGCACTGTAATTCACAAACCTGCAGAGTTATAAATGACAGCTATCCTCCAAAAATATATTGAAGTAAGCCTGCGAAGGGGACTTGAAAGCGGGGCAGAATTTCAGGAAAACGATTGCAGGGGGTAGACTGGAATTGCCCTGAAAGCATAGGAAAAGAGGCACAACGTCGACAATGATGCACTTGGCCAAAAAGGGCGTATGCGTTTTTTCCTGAATATATTCAGGAAAAAACGCATACGCCCTTTTTGGCCAACCAAGCAAGCCTGTAAAGGAAATCTGCACTACAATGAAGTCTCACTGCCCCCCGGGCAAAAGGGCCATCTGAAAAAAGTGTAAAATCCAGAAAGGTAGGACAGGATATGGAGAACAGGGAGCCTTGTTATGCTGATTGGCAGGATGTAAATTGCCAGCAGCCACCCTGGAGAAGTGTATGGTGTTTCCTGAAACACGTAAGAAACAAAGCAACACAGCCTATGGCACTTCCACTTATGGTCCTATAGCTTACGGAAATTAAAATCAAAAACAGACAGCCACCCCAATATTTGGGACGGCTGTGTTCACAAGAAGCTCGTTTACAGTATCAGGTAAATATCCCAGAAAGCAAAAAATGGATAAAGAAGTTGTGGCACGTACGTACAATGCAATATCACTCAGCAATGAAATCTGTGTCATCAGGCCCGTAGCGGCATAGTGAGTGGATGCAGGTACGGTGATTCTACGTGAACTACGTCACACAGAAAAAGAAACATCATAAGATATCACTAATACACGGAATGTAAACTTGACTACACATGAACTGAATTACAAAACAGAACAGGGTCTCAAATTTAGAAAACCAACTAGTGCTTGCTTATGGGGAAAGGTGCGTTGGGGTGCTGCATAAAACCAGAGACTGAAATTAGCACAGATAACTTTCCATAAGCCAAATATGTAATAGACAAGACCTACTCCTTGCTCAACGAAATGGACCCAACACCACATATTCAACGCCTAGGAATATACCTGACTAGGAAGAATCTTAAAACCCATGGATATATATGTCTCCGTAAGAGAATCAAGCGTGTGTACAGCGGCCGAAACGCAGCAGTGAAAATCCGATAAATCCCATTATCAAAAAAAATTTCGAAAACAAAACACAAAGACAGTGAAATAGAGAGCAATTCTTAAATAATTCACTCAGGGCATGTGATGCAACCGGGATTGACCACATCTACACCCAGAGTTGGTTGAGACATAAGGCTGGACACTTCAGGCTGATAGCATTGGTGAGTTTCGGTGAGCAAATGCAGACCCTTTGAAGTCATACTGCATGGTACCCATTCCATGGGTCCCAACTCTCCAGGTTCAAGGGATTCTTCCTCCAGCTGAAACATGCATGGGAAACCCAGAGTATCGTCCACCGTGTGATTGGGAAACGATTTAAAATGCATCTCAGTTTTCGTATCCTGGTCCTCGGGTTCACCATTCCAGATGCTTTACTAACACTCTCCCCGCTTGGAGAGTCAGTGCCTTTAACCTCCTCTTTGGCACAGCTTGCAATTTCTGTGCAAGATGAACAGGAATAGGGAGAACCAATGAGAGACTAGCTGTAGGTGTCTGCACGGGCAAATGTAACGCTCATTGCCCACCAGGAAGAGGAATTAAACAAAGTCTCAGTGTGTCCTGCTGGAAACAGATTAGGGCCTGAAGCAATCCTGCGGTTTTGTGTCCAGCTCACAAGAAAGCGAGATGAAGAAAGGAGCTCAGGGGCACTGTAATTCACAAACCTGCAGAGTTATAAATGACAGGTATCCTCCAAAAATATATTGAAGTAAGCCTGCGAAGGGGACTTGAAAGCGGGGCAGAATTTCAGGAAAACGATTGCAGGGGGTAGACTGGAATTGCCCTGAAAGCATAGGAAAAGAGGCACAACGTCGACAATGATGCACTTGGCCAAAAAGGGCGTATGCGTTTTTTCCTGAATATATTCAGGAAAAAACGCATACGCCCTTTTTGGCCAACCAAGCAAGCCTGTAAAGGAAATCTGCACTACAATGAAGTCTCACTGCCCCCCGGGCAAAAGGGCAATCTGAAAAAAGTGTAAAATCCAGAAAGGTAGGACAGGATATGGAGAACAGGGAGCCTTGTTATGCTGATTGGCAGGATGTAAATTGCCAGCAGCCACCCTGGAGAAGTGTATGGTGTTTCCTGAAACACGTAAGAAACAAAGCAACACAGCCTATGGCACTTCCACTTATGGTCCTATAGCTTACGGAAATTAAAATCAAAAACAGACAGCCACCCCAATGTTTGGGACGGCTGTGTTCACAAGAAGCTCGTCTACAGTATCAGGTAAATATCCCAGAAAGCAAAAAATGGATAAAGAAGTTGTGGCACGTACGTACAATGCAATATCACTCAGCAATGAAATCTGTGTCATCAGGCCCGTAGCGGCATAGTGAGTGGATGCAGGTACGGTGATTCTACGTGAACTACGTCACACAGAAAAAGAAACATCATAAGATATCACTAATACACGGAATGTAAACTTGACTACACATGAACTGAATTACAAAACAGAACAGGGTCTCAAATTTAGAAAACCAACTAGCGCTTGCTTATGGGGAAAGGTGCGTTGGGGTGCTGCATTAAACCAGAGACTGAAATTAGCACAGATAACTTTCCATAAGCCAAATATGTAATAGACAAGACCTACTCCTTGCTCAACGAAATGGACCCAACACCACATATTCAACGCCTAGGAATATACCTGACTAGGAAGAATCTTAAAACCCATGGATATATATGTCTCCGTAAGAGAATCAAGCGTGTGTACAGCGGCCGAAACGCAGCAGTGAAAATCCGATAAATCTCATTATCAAAAAAAATTTCGAAAACAAAACACAAAGACAGTGAAATAGAGAGCAATTCTTAAATAATTCACTCAGGGCATGTGATGCAACCGGGATTGACCACATCTACACCCAGAGTTGGTTGAGACATAAGGCTGGACACTTCAGGCTGATAGCATTGGTGAGTTTCGGTGAGCAAATGCAGACCCTTTGAAGTCATACTGCATGGTACCCATTCCATGGGTCCCAACTCTCCAGGTTCAAGGGATTCTTCCTCCAGCTGAAACATGCATGGGAAACCCAGAGTATCGTCCACCGTGTGATTGGGAAACGATTTAAAATGCATCTCAGTTTTCGTATCCTGGTCCTCGGGTTCACCATTCCAGATGCTTTACTAACACTCTCCCCGCTTGGAGAGTCAGTGCCTTTAACCTCCTCTTTGGCACAGCTTGCAATTTCTGTGCAAGATGAACAGGAATAGGGAGAACCAATGAGAGACTAGCTGTAGGTGTCTGCACGGGCAAATGTAACGCTCATTGCCCACCAGGAAGAGGAATTAAACAAAGTCTCAGTGTGTCCTGCTGGAAACAGATTAGGGCCTGAAGCAATCCTGCGGTTTTGTGTCCAGCTCACAAGAAAGCGAGTTGAAGAAAGGAGCTCAGGGGCACTGTAATTCACAAACCTGCAGAGTTATAAATGACAGCTATCCTCCAAAAATATATTGAAGTAAGCCTGCGAAGGGGACTTGAAAGCGGGGCAGAATTTCAGGAAAACGATTGCAGGGGGTAGACTGGAATTGCCCTGAAAGCATAGGAAAAGAGGCACAACGTCGACAATGATGCACTTGGCCGAAAAGGGCGTATGCGTTTTTTCCTGAATATATTCAGGAAAAAACGCATACGCCCTTTTTGGCCAACCAAGCAAGCCTGTAAAGGAAATCTGCACTACAATGAAGTCTCACTGCCCCCCGGGCAAAAGGGCCATCTGAAAAAAGTGTAAAATCCAGAAAGGTAGGACAGGATATGGAGAACAGGGAGCCTTGTTATGCTGATTGGCAGGATGTAAATTGCCAGCAGCCACCCTGGAGAAGTGTATGGTGTTTCCTGAAACACGTAAGAAACAAAGCAACACAGCCTATGGCACTTCCACTTATGGTCCTATAGCTTACGGAAATTAAAATCAAAAACAGACAGCCACCCCAATATTTGGGACGGCTGTGTTCACAAGAAGCTCGTCTACAGTATCAGGTAAATATCCCAGAAAGCAAAAAATGGATAAAGAAGTTGTGGCACGTAAGTACAATGCAATATCACTCAGCAATGAAATCTGTGTCATCAGGCCCATAGCGGCATAGTGAGTGGATGCAGGTACGGTGATTCTACGTGAACTACGTCACACAGAAAAAGAAACATCATAGGATATCACTAATACACGGAATGTAAACTTGACTACACATGAACTGAATTAAAAAACAGAACAGGGTCTCAAATTTAGAAAACCAACTAGTGCTTGCTTATGGGGAAAGGTGCGTTGGGGTGCTGCATAAAAGCAGAGACTGAAATTAGCACAGATAACTTTCCATAAGCCAAATATGTAATAGACAAGACCTACTCCTTGCTCAACGAAATGGACCCAACACCACATATTCAACGCCTAGGAATATACCTGACTAGGAAGAATCTTAAAACCCATGGATATATATGTCTCCGTAAGAGAATCAAGCGTGTGTACAGCGGCCGAAACGCAGCAGTGAAAATCCGATAAATCCCATTATCAAAATAAATTTCGAAAACAAAACACAAAGACAGTGAAATAGAGAGCAATTCTTAAATAATTCACTCAGGGAATGTGATGCAACCAGGATTGACCACATCTACACCCAGAGCTGGTTGAGACATAACGCTGGACACTTCAGGCTGATAGCATTGGTGAGTTTTGGTGAGCAAATGCAGACCCTTTGAAGTCATACTGCATGGTACCCATTCCATGGGTCCCAACTCTCCAGGTTCAAGGGATTCTTCCTCCAGCTAAAACATGCATGGGAAACCCAGAGTATCGTCCACCGTGTGATTGGGAAACGATTTAAAATGCTTCTCAGTTTTCGTATCCTGGTCCTCGGGTTCACCATTCCAGATGCTTTACTAACACTCTCCCCGCTTGGAGAGTCAGTGCCTTTAACCTCCTCTTTGGCACAGCTTGCAATTTCTGTGCAAGATGAACAGGAATAGGGAGAACCAATGAGAGACTAGCTGTAGGTGTCTGCACGGGCAAATGTAACGCTCATTGCCCACCAGGAAGAGGAATTAAACCAAGTCTCAGTGTGCCCTGCTGGAAACAGATTAGGGCCTGAAGCAATCCTGCGGTTTTGTGTCCAGCTCACAAGAAAGCGAGTTGAAGAAAGGAGCTCAGGGGCACTGTAATTCACAAACCTGCAGAGTTATAAATGACAGCTATCCTCCAAAAATATATTGAAGTAAGCCTGCGAAGGGGACTTGAAAGCGGGGCAGAATTTCAGGAAAACGATTGCAGGGGGTAGACTGGAATTGCCCTGAAAGCATAGGAAAAGAGGCACAACGTCGACAATGATGCACTTGGCCAAAAAGGGCGTATGCGTTTTTTCCTGAATATATTCAGGAAAAAACGCATACGCCCTTTTTGGCCAACCAAGCAAGCCTGTAAAGGAAATCTGCACTACAATGAAGTCTCACTGCCCCCCAGGCAAAAGGGCCATCTGAAAAAAGTGTAAAATCCAGAAAGGTTGGACAGGATATGTAGAACAGGGAGCCTTGTTATGCTGTTTGGTAGGATGTAAATTGCCAGCAGCCACCCTGGAGAAGTGTATGGTGTTTCCTGAAACACGTAAGAAACAAAGCAACACAGCCTATGGCACTTTCACTTATGGTCCTATAGCTTACGGAAATTAAAATCAAAAACAGACAGCCACCCCAATGTTTGGGACGGCTGTGTTCACAAGAAGCTCGTCTACAGTATCAGGTAAATATCCCAGAAAGCAAAAAATGGATAAAGAAGTTGTGGCACGTACGTACAATGCAATATCACTCAGCAATGAAATCTGTGTCATCAGGCCCGTAGCGGCATAGTGAGTGGATGCAGGTACGGTGATTCTACGTGAACTACGTCACACAGAAAAAGAAACATCATAAGATATCACTAATACACGGAATGTAAACTTGACTACACATGAACTGAATTACAAAACAGAACAGGGTCTCAAATTTAGAAAACCAACTAGCGCTTGCTTATGGGGAAAGGTGCGTTGGGGTGCTGCATTAAACCAGAGACTGAAATTAGCACAGATAACTTTCCATAAGCCAAATATGTAATAGACAAGACCTACTCCTTGCTCAACGAAATGGACCCAACACCACATATTCAACGCCTAGGAATATACCTGACTAGGAAGAATCTTAAAACCCATGGATATATATGTCTCCGTAAGAGAATCAAGCGTGTGTACAGCGGCCGAAACGCAGCAGTGAAAATCCGATAAATCCCATTATCAAAATAAATTTCGAAAACAAAACACAAAGACAGTGAAATAGAGAGCAATTCTTAAATAATTCACTCAGGGCATGTGATGCAACCGGGATTGACCACATCTACACCCAGAGCTGGTTGAGAGATAACGCTGGACACTTCAGGCTGATAGCATTGGTGAGTTTCGGTGAGCAAATGCAGACCCTTTGAAGTCATACTGCATGGTACCCATTCCATGGGTCCCAACTCTCCAGGTTCAAGGGATTCTTCCTCCAGCTAAAACATGCATGGGAAACCCAGAGTATCGTCCACCGTGTGATTGGGAAACGATTTAAAATGCATCTCAGTTTTCGTATCCTGGTCCTCGGGTTCACCATTCCAGATGCTTTACTAACACTCTCCCCGCTTGGAGAGTCAGTGCCTTTAACCTCCTCTTTGGCACAGCTTGCAATTTCTGTGCAAGATGAACAGGAATAGGGAGAACCAATGAGAGACTAGCTGTAGGTGTCTGCACGGGCAAATGTAACGCTCATTGCCCACCAGGAAGAGGAATTGAACAAAGGCTCAGTGTGCCCTGCTGGAAACAGATTAGGGCCTGTAGCAATCGTGCGGTTTTGTGCCCAGCTCACAAGAAAGCGAGTTGAAGAAAGGAGCTCAGCGGCACTGTAATTCACAAACCTGCAGAGTTATAAATGACAGCTATCCTCCAAAAATATATTGAAGTAAGCCTGCGAAGGGGACTTGAAAGCGGGGCAGAATTTCAGGAAAACGATTGCAGGGGGTAGACTGGAATTGCCCTGAAAGCATAGGAAAAGAGGCACAACGTCGACAATGATGCACTTGGCCAAAAAGGGCGTATGCGTTTTTTCCTGAATATATTCAGGAAAAAACGCATACGCCCTTTTTGGCCAACCAAGCAAGCCTGTAAAGGAAATCTGCACTACAATGAAGTCTCACTGCCCCCCGGGCAAAAGGGCCATCTGAAAAAAGTGTAAAATCCAGAAAGGTAGGACAGGATATGGAGAACAGGGAGCCTTGTTATGCTGATTGGCAGGATGTAAACTGCCAGCAGCCACCCTGGAGAAGTGTATGGTGTTTCCTGAAACACGTAAGAAACAAAGCAACACAGCCTATGGCACTTCCACTTATGGTCCTATAGCTTACGGAAATTAAAATCAAAAACAGACAGCCACCCCAATATTTGGGACGGCTGTGTTCACAAGAAGCTCGTCTACAGTATCAGGTAAATATCCCAGAAAACAAAAAATGGATAAAGAAGTTGTAGCACGTACGTACAATGCAATATCACTCAGCAATGAAATCTGTGTCATCAGGCCCATAGCGGCATAGTGAGTGGATGCAGGTACGGTGATTCTACGTGAACTACGTCACACAGAAAAAGAAACATCATAAGATATCACTAATACACGGAATGTAAACTTGACTACACATGAACTGAATTACAAAACAGAACAGGGTCTCAAATTTAGAAAACCAACTAGTGCTTGCTTATGGGGAAAGGTGCGTTGGGGTGCTGCATAAATCCAGAGACTGAAATTAGCACAGATAACTTTCCATAAGCCAAATATGTAATAGACAAGTCCTACTCCTTGCTCAACGAAATGGACCCAACACCACATATTCAACGCCTAGGAATATACCTGACTAGGAAGAATCTTAAAACCCATGGATATATATGTCTCCGTAAGAGAATCAAGCGTGTGTACAGCGGCCGAAACGCAGCAGTGAAAATCCGATAAATCCCATTATCAAAATAAATTTCGAAAACAAAACACAAAGACAGTGAAATAGAGAGCAATTCTTAAATAATTCACTCAGGGCATGTGATGCAACCGGGATTGACCACATCTACAACCAGAGCTGGTTGAGACATAACGCTGGACACTTCAGGCTGATAGCATTGGTGAGTTTCGGTGAGCAAATGCAGACCCTTTGAAGTCATACTGCATGGTACCCATTCCATGGGTCCCAACTCTCCAGGTTCAAGGGATTCTTCCTGCAGCTAAACATGCATGGGAAACCCAGAGTATCGTCCACCGTGTGATTGGGAAACGATTTAAAATGCATCTCAGTTTTCGTATCCTGGTCCTCGGGTTCACCATTCCAGATGCTTTACTAACACTCTCCCCACTTGGAGAGTCAGTGCCTTTAACCTCCTCTTTGGCACAGCTTGCAATTTCTGTGCAAGATGAACAGGAATAGGGAGAACCAATGAGAGACTAGCTGTAGGTGTCTGCACGGGCAAATGTAACGCTCATTGCCCACCAGGAAGAGGAATTAAACAAAGTCTCAGTGTGCCCTGCTGGAAACAGATTAGGGCCTGAAGCAATCCTGCGGTTTTGTGTCCAGCTCACAAGAAAGCGAGTTGAAGAAAGGAGCTCAGGGGCACTGTAATTCACAAACCTGCAGAGTTATAAATGACAGCTATCCTCCAAAAATATATTGAAGTAAGCCTGCGAAGGGGACTTGAAAGCGGGGCAGAATTTCAGGAAAACGATTGCAGGGGGTAGACTGGAATTGCCCTGAAAGCATAGGAAAAGAGGCACAACTTCGACAATGATGCACTTGGCCAAAAAGGGCGTATGCGTTTTTTCCTGAATATATTCAGGAAAAAACGCATACGCCCTTTTTGGCCAACCAAGCAAGCCTGTAAAGGAAATCTGCACTACAATGAAGTCTCACTGCCCCCCGGGCAAAAGGGCCATCTGAAAAAAGTGTAAAATCCAGAAAGGTAGGACAGGATATGGAGAACAGGGAGCCTTGTTATGCTGATTGGCAGGATGTAAATTGCCAGCAGCCACCCTGGAGAAGTGTATGGTGTTTCCTGAAACACGTAAGAAACAAAGCAACACAGCCTATGGCACTTCCACTTATGGTCCTATAGCTTACGGAAATTAAAATCAAAAACAGACAGCCACCCCAATATTTGGGACGGCTGTGTTCACAAGAAGCTCGTCTACAGTATCAGGTAAATATCCCAGAAAACAAAAAATGGATAAAGAAGTTGTGGCACGTACGTACAATGCAATATCACTCAGCAATGAAATCTGTGTCATCAGGCCCATAGCGGCATAGTGAGTGGATGCAGGTACGGTGATTCTACGTGAACTACGTCACACAGAAAAAGAAACATCATAAGATATCACTAATACACGGAATGTAAACTTGACTACACATGAACTGAATTACAAAACAGAACAGGGTCTCAAATTTAGAAAACCAACTAGTGCTTGCTTATGGGGAAAGGTGCGTTGGGGTGCTGCATAAAACCAGAGACTGAAATTAGCACAGATAACTTTCCATAAGCCAAATATGTAATAGACAAGTCCTACTCCTTGCTCAACGAAATGGACCCAACACCACATATTCAACGCCTAGGAATATACCTGACTAGGAAGAATCTTAAAACCCATGGATATATATGTCTCCGTAAGAGAATCAAGCCTGTGTACAGCGGCCGAAACGCAGCAGTGAAAATCCGATAAATCCCATTATCAAAATAAATTTCGAAAACAAAACACAAAGACAGTGAAATAGAGAGCAATTCTTAAATAATTCACTCAGGGCATGTGATGCAACCGGGATTGACCACATCTACAACCAGAGCTGGTTGAGACATAACGCTGGACACTTCAGGCTGATAGCATTGGTGAGTTTCGGTGAGCAAATGCAGACCCTTTGAAGTCATACTGCATGGTACCCATTCCATGGGTCCCAACTCTCCAGGTTCAAGGGATTCTTCCTGCAGCTAAACATGCATGGGAAACCCAGAGTATCGTCCACCGTGTGATTGGGAAACGATTTAAAATGCATCTCAGTTTTCGTATCCTGGTCCTCGGGTTCACCATTCCAAATGCTTTACTAACACTCTCCCCACTTGGAGAGTCAGTGCCTTTAACCTCCTCTTTGGCACAGCTTGCAATTTCTGTGCAAGATGAACAGGAATAGGGAGAACCAATGAGAGACTAGCTGTAGGTGTCTGCAAGGGCAAATGTAACGCTCATTGCCCACCAGGAAGAGGAATTAAACCAAGTCTCAGTGTGCCCTGCTGGAAACAGATTAGGGCCCGAAGCAATCCTGCGGTTTTGTGTCCAGCTCACAAGAAAGCGAGTTGAAGAAAGGAGCTCAGGGGCACTGTAATTCACAAACCTGCAGAGTTATAAATGACAGCTATCCTCCAAAAATATATTGAAGTAAGCCTGCGAAGGGGACTTGAAAGCGGGGCAGAATTTCAGGAAAACGATTGCAGGGGGTAGACTGGAATTGCCCTGAAAGCATAGGAAAAGCGGCAGAATGTCGACAATGATGCACTTGGCCAAAAAGGGCGTATGCGTTTTTTCCTGAATATATTCAGGAAAAAACGCATACGCCCTTTTTGGCCAACCAAGCAAGCCTGTAAAGGAAATCTGCACTACAATGAAGTCTCACTGCCCCCCGGGCAAAAGGGCCATCTGAAAAAAGTGTAAAATCCAGAAAGGTTGGACAGGATATGGAGAACAGGGAGCCTTGTTATGCTGTTTGGTAGGATGTAAATTGCCAGCAGCCACCCTGGAGAAGTGTATGGTGTTTCCTGAAACACGTAAGAAACAAAGCAACACAACCTATGGCACTTTCACTTATGGTCCTATAGCTTACGGAAATTAAAATCAAAAACAGACAGCCACCCCAATATTTGGGACGGCTGTGTTCACAAGAAGCTCGCCTACAGTATCAGGTAAATATCCCAGAAAGCAAAAAATGGATAAAGAAGTTGTGGCACGTACGTACAATGCAATATCACTCAGCAATGAAATCTGTGTCATCAGGCCCGTAGCGGCATAGTGAGTGGATGCAGGTACGGTGATTCTACGTGAACTACGTCACACAGAAAAAGAAACATCATAAGATATCACTAATACACGGAATGTAAACTTGACTACACATGAACTGAATTACAAAACAGAACAGGGTCTCAAATTTAGAAAACCAACTAGCGCTTGCTTATGGGGTAAGGTGCGTTGGGGTGCTGCATTAAACCAGAGACTGAAATTAGCACAGATAACTTTCCATAAGCCAAATATGTAATAGACAAGACCTACTCCTTGCTCAACGAAATGGACCCAACACCACATATTCAACGCCTAGGAATATACCTGACTAGGAAGAATCTTAAAACCCATGGATATATATGTCTCCGTAAGAGAATCAAGCGTGTGTACAGCGGCCGAAACGCAGCAGTGAAAATCCGATAAATCCCATTATCAAAATAAATTTCGAAAACAAAACACAAAGACAGTGAAATAGAGAGCAATTCTTAAATAATTCACTCAGGGCATGTGATGCAACCGGGATTGACCACATCTACACCCAGAGCTCGTTGAGACATAACGCTGGACACTTCAGGCTGATAGCATTGGTGAGTTTCGGTGAGCAAATGCAGACCCTTTGAAGTCATACTGCATGGTACCCATTCCATGGGTCCCAACTATCCAGGTTCAAGGGATTCTTCCTCCAGATAAAACATGCATGGGAAACCCAGAGTATCGTCCACCGTGTGATTGGGAAACGATTTAAAATGCATCTCAGTTTTCCTATCCTGGTCCTCGGGTTCACCATTCCAGATGCTTTACTAACACTCTCCCCGCTTGGAGAGTCAGTGCCTTTAACCTCCTCTTTGGCACAGCTTGCAATTTCTGTGCAAGGTGAACAGGAATAGGGAGAACCAATGAGAGACTAGCTGTAGGTGTCTGCACGGGCAAATGTAACGCTCATTGCCCAGCAGGAAGAGGAATTAACCAAAGGCTCAGTGTGCCCTGCTGGAAACAGATTAGGGCCTGAAGCAATCCTGCGGTTTTGTGCCCAGCTCACAAGAAAGCGAGTTGAAGAAAGGAGCTCAGGGGCACTGTAATTCACAAACCTGCAGAGTTATAAATGACAGCTATCCTCCAAAAATATATTGAAGTAAGCCTGCGAAGGGGACTTGAAAGCGGGGCAGAATTTCAGGAAAACGATTGCAGGGGGTAGACTGGAATTGCCCTGAAAGCATAGGAAAAGCGGCAGAACGTCGACAATGATGCACTTGGCCAAAAAGGGCGTATGCGTTTTTTCCTGAATATATTCAGGAAAAAACGCATACGCCCTTTTTGGCCAACCAAGCAAGCCTGTAAAGGAAATCTGCACTACAATAAAGTCTCACTGCCCCCCGGGCAAAAGGGCCATCTGAAAAAAGTGTAAAATCCAGAAAGGTAGGACAGGATATGGAGAACAGGGAGCCTTGTTATGCTCTTTGGTAGGATGTAAATTGCCAGCAGCCACCCTGGAGAAGTGTATGGTGTTTCCTGAAACACGTAAGAAACAAAGCAACACAGCCTATGGCACTTCCACTTATGGTCCTATAGCTTACGGAAATTAAAATCAAAAACAGACAGCCACCCCAATATTTGGGACGGCTGTGTTCACAAGAAGCTCGTCTACAGTATCAGGTAAATATCCCAGAAAGCAAAAAATGGATAAAGAAGTTGTGGCACGTACGTACAATGCAATATCACTCAGCAATGAAATCTGTGTCATCAGGCCCGTAGCGGCATAGTGAGTGGATGCAGGTACGGTGATTCTACGTGAACTACGTCACACAGAAAAAGAAACATCATAAGATATCACTAATACACGGAATGTAAACTTGACTACACATGAACTGAACTACAAAACAGAACAGGGTCTGAAATTTAGAAAACCATCTAGCGCTTGCTTATGGGGAAAGGTGCCTTGGGGTGCTGCATTAAACCAGAGACTGAAATTAGCACAGATAACTTTCCATAAGCCAAATATGTAATAGACAAGACCTACTCCTTGCTCAACGAAATGGACCCAACACCACATATTCAACGCCTAGGAATATACCTGACTAGGAAGAATCTTAAAACCCATGGATATATATGTCTCCGTAAGAGAATCAAGCGTGTGTACAGCGGCCGAAACGCAGCAGTGAAAATCCGATAAATCCCATTATCAAAATTAATTTCGAAAACAAAACACAAAGACAGTGAAATAGAGAGCAATTCTTAAATAATTCACTCAGGGCATGTGATGCAACCGGGATTGACCACATCTACACCCAGAGCTGGTTGAGAGATAACGCTGGACACTTCAGGCTGATAGCATTGGTGAGTTTCGGTGAGCAAATGCAGACCCTTTGAAGTCATACTGCATGGTACCCATTCCATGGGTCCCAACTCTCCAGGTTCAAGGGATTCTTCCTCCAGCTAAAACATGCATGGGAAACCCAGAGTATCGTCCACAGTGTGATTGGGAAACGATTTAAAATGCATCTCAGTTTTCGTATCCTGGTCCTCGGGTTCACCATTCCAGATGCTTTACTAACACTCTCCCCGCTTGGAGAGTCAGTGCCTTTAACCTCCTCTTTGGCACAGCTTGCAATTTCTGTGCAAGGTGAACAGGAATAGGGAGAACCAATGAGAGACTAGCTGTAGGTGTCTGCACGGGCAAATGTAACGCTCATTGCCCAGCAGGAAGAGGAATTAACCAAAGGCTCAGTGTGCCCTGCTGGAAACAGATTAGGGCCTGAAGCAATCCTGCGGTTTTGTGCCCAGCTCACAAGAAACCGAGTTGAAGAAAGGAGCTCAGGGGCACTGTAATTCACCAACCTGCAGAGTTATAAATGACAGCTATCTTCCAAAAGTATATTGAAGTAAGCCTGCGAAGGGGACTTGAAAGCGGGGCAGAATTTCAGGAAAACGATTGCAGGGGTTAGACTGGAATTGCCCTGAAATCATAGGAAAAGAGGCACAACGTCGACAATGATGCACTTGGCCAAAAGGGCGTATGCGTTTTTTCCTGAATATATTCAGGAAAAAACGCATACGCCCTTTTTGGCCAACCAAGCAAGCCTGTAAAGGAAATCTGCACTACAATGAAGTCTCACTGCCCCCCTGGCAAAAGGGCCATCTGAAAAAAGTGTAAAATCCAGAAAGGTAGGACAGGATATGGAGAACAGGGAGCCTTGTTATGCTGATTGGCAGGATGTAAATTGCCAGCAGCCACCCTGGAGAAGTGTATGGTGTTTCCTGAAACACGTAAGAAATAAAGCAACACAGCCTATGGCAACTGCACTTATGGTCCTATTGCTTAGGGAAATTAAAATCAAAAACAGAGAGCCACCACAAAGTTTGGGACGGCTGTGTTCCCAAGAAGCTCGTCTACAGTACCAGGTAAATATCCCAGAAAGCAAAAAATGGATAAAAAAGTTGTGGCACGTACGTGCAATGCAATATCACTCAGCAATGAAATCTGTGTCATCAGGCCCGTAGCGGCATAGTGAGTGGATGCAGGTACGGTGATTCTACGTGAACTACGTCACACAGAAAAAGAAACATCATAAGATATCACTAATACACGGAATGTAAACTTGACTACACATGAACTGAATTACAAAACAGAACAGGGTCTCAAATTTAGAAAACCAACTAGTGCTTGCTTATGGGTAAAGGTGACTTAGGGTGCTGCATAAAACCAGAGACTGAAATTAGCACAGATAACATTCCATAAGCCAAATATGTAATAGACAAGACCTACTCCTTGCTCAACGAAATGGACTCAACACCACATATTCAACGCATAGGAATATACCTGACTAGGAAGAATCTTAAAACCCATGGATTTATATGTCTCCGTAAGAGAATCAAGCGTGTGTACAGTGGCATAAACGCAGCAGTGAAAATCCGATAAATCCCATTATCAAAATAAATTTCAAAAACAAAACACAAAGACAGTGAAATAGAGAGCAATTCTTAAATAATTCACTCAGGGCATGTGATGCAACCGTGATTTAACACATCTACACCCAGAGCTGGTTGAGACATAAGGCTGGACACTTCAGGCTGATAGCATTGGTGAGTTTCGGTGAGCAAATGCAGACCCTTTGAAGTCATACTGCATGGTACCTATTCCATGGGTCCCAACTCTTCAGGTTCAAGGGATTCTTCCTCCAGCTAAAACATGCATGGGAAACCCAGAGTATGCTCCACCGTGTGACTGGGAAACCTTTTTACATGCATGTCTGTTTTCGTCCCCTGGTACTCAGGTTCACCATTCCAGACCTTTTTCTTACACTCTCCCCATTTGGAGAGTCAGTGCCTTTAACCTCCTGTTTGGCACTGTTTGCAATTTCTGCGCAAGATGAACAGGAATACGGAGAACCAATTGGAGACTATCTGTAGGTGTGTGCACGGGCAAATATTTTTTTTAACATCTTTATTGGGGTATAATTGCTTTACAATGGTGTGTTAGTTTTTGCTTTATAACAAAGTGAATCAGCTATACATATACATATGCTCCCTGTGTCTTCCCTCTTGTGTCTCCCTCCCTCCCTCTCTCCCCCTTCCACCCCTCCAGGCTGTCCCAACGCCCCGAGCTAATATCCCTGTGCCTTGCGGCTGCTTCCCCCTTGCTATCTACCTTACTACATTTGTTAGTGTGTATATGTCCATGACTCTCTCTCGCCCTGTCAAAACTCACCATTCCCCCTCCCCATATCCTCAATTCCGTTCTCCAGTAGGTCTGCGCCTCTATTCCTGTCTTATCCCTAGGTTCTTCATGACATTTTTTTCCTTTAAATTCCATATATATGTGTTAGCATACGCTATTTGTCTTTTTCTTTCTGACTTACTTCACTCTGTATGACAGACTCTAGGTCTATCCATCTCATTACAAATAACTCAGTTTCATTTCTTTTTAAGGCTGAGTAATATTCCATTGTGTATATGTGCCACATCTTCTTTATCCGTTCGTCCGATGATGGGCGCTTAGGTTCTTTCCATCTCCGGGCTATTGTAAATAGAGCTGCAATGAACATTTTGGTACATGACTCTTTTTGAATTTTGGTTTTCTCAGGGTATATGCCCAGTATGCACGGGCAATTTTAACACTCATTTCCCAACAGGAAAAGGAATTAACCAAAGGCTCAGCATGCCGTGCTGGAACAAGATTAGGGCCTGAAGCAATCCTGCGGTTTTGTGGCCAGCTCACAAGAAAGCGAGTTGAGGAAAGGAGCTCAGGGGCACTGTCATTCACATACCTGCAGACTTATAAATGACAGAAATCGTACAAAAATATATTGAATTAAGGCTGCGAAGAGGACTTGAAAGTGGGGCAGAATTGCTGGAATCCGATTTCAGGAGGTAGACGTGAATTGCTCTGAAAGCATAAGAGAAGTGGCAGAACCTCGTCAATGAAGCACTTGGCCAAAAAGGGCATATGCATTTTTTCCAGGGCCATCATTCACGGGAGTAGGAGGCTCCCAGCATGCTCCAGTGGCCAACAGAGGGCCCACGTCGCCAAGGCGATGTGAGCTAGCCAGGCAGGAGTGACCTGACATCAGAGGGCCCACCTCACAGAATGGTAGGGAACCCAGCCAGGATCAGACTCTCCCCAGAGGGCCCACATCACCAAGGTGATGGGAACCAGGCAGGAGTGTCCTCACACCCGTGGGGCCACATCATCAAAAGTTGAGGTACCCAGCACATGTGGACTCAAACCAGAGGACCCACATCACCATGGGTTTCGGAGTGAGGCAGGCAGGATTAACCTCACAACACATGTCCCATTGTATACAAAAGGTGTGGAAACCAGCAGTTGGATCTTCCTAGCAGGCGGCCCAGAGCACTGAGGCTATGAGATCCAGGCCGGCATGAACTCACAACAGAGGGCCCTCATTGTGATTCTGTAAGCAACCCAGCCATTGTGACCTCAGAGCAGAAGGCCCACATCCCCATGGGGAAGGGAAACAAGCAGGAGTGTCATCGCAAGAGTGGGCACACATGAAAAAATGTGGGGAGCCCAGCAATTAGTGCCTGATGCCAGAGGGCCCTCATCACCGAGGGGCGGTGGCTCCCAGCCAGCTCCGACTGCTACCAGAGGGGTGACGTCGCCAATGCGGAGTGCAACAACCAGGCAGGAGTGACCTCAGAGCAGAGGGTCAACCTCACAGAAGTGTGAAGAACCAAAGAGGATCAGATTCTCACCAGAGGGCCCACATCACCAAGGGAATGGGAACCAGGCAGGAGTGTCCTCACACTAGTGGGGCCACATCACCGAAAAGTGAGGGACCCAGCACATGTGGCCTCAAACCAGAGGACACACATCACAAGGGAGCTGGGATTGAGGCAGGCAGGAGGAGCCTCAAAACAGAGGGACCATAGAATTAAAGAGGTGAAGAATCCCGCAGTTGGAACCTCCCAGCAGGCGGCCAGGAGCAGCGAGACTATGGGATCCAGGCCGGAGTGATCTCACACCAGAGGGCCGTCATCATGAAACTGTGAGCAACCTAGGCGTTGGGATCTCAGAGCAGAAGGCCCACATTCCCATGGGGTTGGGAACCTGTCAGAAGTGTACTCGAACCACAGGGCACACAGCAGAGAATTTAGGGAACCCAGGAGTTAGGGCCTGACGTCAGAGGGCCCTCATTACCAAGGGGAGGAGACTCCAATCAGGCACCAACACTCAACTGAGGTCCCACTTCGCCAAGGTGACGTGTGACAGCCAGGTAGGAGTGACCTCACCGCAGAGGGCCTACCTCACAGAAGGGTGAGGAACACAGCCAGGATAAGACTCTCACCAGAGGGCCCACATCACCAAGGTGATCAGAACCAGGCAGGAGAGTCTTCACACCAGTGTGGCCACATCATAGAAAGGTGAGGAGCCCAGCACATGTGGCCTAAACCAGAAGACCCACATCTCCAAGGGGCTCGGAATGAGGCAGGCAGGAGTAGCCTCACAACGCAGGGCCCATAGAATAAAAAAGCTGAGGAATCCAGCAATGGGAACCTCCCAGCAGGCGGCCAAGAGCACCAAGTCTATGCGATTCAGGCCGCAGTAAACTCACAGCAGAGGGTCCACATCATGAAACTGCGAGCATCCCAGCCATTTGGACCTCAGAGCAGAAGGTCCACATCCCCAAGGTGTTGGGAGCATGGCAAGAGTGTCCTCGCACCACTTAGCACATATCAGAAAATGTGGGTACCCAGCAGTTAGGGCCTGACGCCAGAGTGCCCTCATCACTGAGGGGAGGAGGCTCCCAGCATGTTCCAACTACCACAAGAGGGCCCACGTCGCCAAGGCGGGGTGTGCCAGCCAGGCTGGAGTGACCTCACAGCAGACGGCCCACCTCAAAGAAGTGTGAGGAACCCAACCAGGATCAGACTCTCACCAGAGGGCCCATATCACCAAGGGGACGGGAACCAGGCATGAGTGTCCTCACACCAGTGGGGCCACATCACTAAAAGATGAGGAAACTGGCACATGTGGCCACAAACCAGAGGACCTACATCACCAAGGGGCTGGGAGTGACACAGGCAGGAGGAGCCTCCCAACACAGGGCCCAAAGAATAAAAAAGGTGAGGAACCCAGCAGTTGGAACTTCCCAGCAGGCGGCCCAGAGTACAGAGGCTATGGGATCTAGGAATGAGTGAACTAACACCAGAGAGCTAACATCAGGAAACTGTGAGCAACCCAGTCGTTGGAACCTCAGAGCAGAAGGCCCATATCGCCATGGGGATGGGAACATTTCACGAGTGTCCTGGCATCACTGGGCTCACATCAGAAAACCTGGGGAGCCCAGCAGTTAGAGCCTGACGCCAGAGGGACCTCATCACCGAGGACAGGAGTCTCCAAAAGGATCCAACTGCCACCAGAGGGCCGACGTCACCAAGGCAATGGGAGCAAGCCAGGCAGGAATTACCTCAGAGCACAGGGCCCACCTCACAGAACGGTAAGGAACCCAGCCAGGATCAGACTCTCACCAGAGGGGCCACATCACCAAGGGGCTGGGAAACAGGCACGAGTGTCCTCACACCATTGGGGCCACATCATCGAAAGGTGAGGGACCCAGCACACGTGGCCTCACACCAGAGGACACACATCACAACGGGGCTGGGATTGAGGCAGGCAGGAGGAGCCTCAAAACAGAGGGCCCATAGAATAAAAAAGGTGAGGAATCCCGCAGTTGGAACCTCCCAGCAGGCGCCCAGGAGCAGCAAGCCTATGGGATCTAGGCCGGAATGAACGCACATCAGAGGGCCCTCATCATGAAACTGTGAACACCCCAGCCGTTGGGACCTCAGAGCAGAAGGCCCAAATTCCCATGGGGTTGGGAACCTGACAGGAGTGTACTCGCACCACAGGTTGCACATCTGCAAATTTTGGGAGCCCAGGAGTTAGGGTCTGACGCAAGAGGGCCCTCATTACCGAGGGACGGAGACTCGCAGCAGACACCAACTCCCAACTGAGGGCCCACGTCACCAAGGTGATGTGTGCCAGCCAGGCAGGAGTGACCTCACCGCAGAGGGCCTACCTCACAGAAGGGTGAGGAACACAGCCAGGATAAGACTCTCACCAGAGGGCCCACATCACCAAGGGGATCGGAACCAGGCAGGAGGGTCCTCACACCAGTGTGGCCACATTATAGAAAGGTGAGGAACCCAGAACATGTGGCCTAAAACAGGGGACCCACATCTCCAAGGGGCTAGGAGTGAGGCAAGCAGGAGTATCCTCACAAAACAGAGCCCACAGAATAAAAGTTGTGAGGAATCCAGCAGTTGGAACCGGCCAGTAGGCCGCCCAGAGCACAGAGTCTATGGGATCCAGGCCACAGCAAACTCACAGCAGAGGTCCCACATCATGAAACTGTGAGCAACCCAGCGGATGGGACCTCAGAGCAGAAGGCCCACATCCCTATGGGGATGGGAACCTGACAGGAGTGTCCTCGGCCCACTTCCATGAATCAGAAAATGTGGGAACCCAGCAGTTAGGACCTGAGGCCAGAGGACCCTCATCACCGAGGGGAGGAGGCTCCCAGCAGGCTCCAACTGCCACCATAAGGCCGATGTCACCAAGGCGGGGTTTGCCAACCAGGCAGGAGTGACCTCAGAGCAGAAAGCCCACCTCACAGAAGTGTGAGGAACCCAACAAGGATCAGACTGTCACCAGAGGGCCAACATCACCAAGGGAATGGGAACCAGGCAGGAGTGTCCTCACACCAGTGGGGCTACATCACCATAATTTGAGGGACCCAGCACACGTGGCCTCAAACCTGAGGACACACATCACCAAGGGGCTGGGAGTGAGGCAGGCCAGAGGATCCTCAAAACAGAGGGACCATAGAATAAAAAAGGTGAGGAATCCCACAGTTGGAACCTCCGGCAGGCAGCCAGGAGCAGCGAGGCTATGGGATCTAGGCAGGAGTGAACTCACACCAGAGGGCCCTCATCATGAAACTGTGAGCAACACAGCCGTTGGGACCTCAGAGCAGAAGGCTCACATCCCCATGGGGATGGGAACCTGGCAGGAGTGTCCTTGCACCACTTAGCACGAATCAGAAAATGTGGGAACCCAGCAGTTAGGGCCTGAGGCCAGAGGGCCCTCATCACCGAGGGGAGGAGGCTCCCAGCAGGCTCCAACTGCCACCATATGGCCGACGTTGCCAAGGCGGGGTGTGCCAGCCAGGCAGGAGTGAACTCAGAGCAGAGGGCCCACCTCACAGAAGGGTGAGGAACCTAACCAGGATCAGACTCTCACCAGAGGGCCAACATCACCAAGGTGATGGGAACCAGGCAAGACTGTCCTAACAGCAGTGGGGCCAACATCACCAAGGGAATGGGAACCAGGCAAGAGTGTCCTCACACCAGTGTGGCCACATTATAGAAAGGTGAGGAACACAGCACATGTGGCCTCAAACAAGGGGACACACATCACGAAGGGGCTGGGAGTGAGGCATGCAGGAGGAGACGCACAACCGAGGGCCCATAGAATAAAAAAGGTGAGGAATCGAGAAGTTGGAAACTCCAAGCTGGAGGTCCAGAGCACTGACACTATGGGATACAGGCCAGAGTGAACACACAGCAAAGGGCCCACATCATGAAACTGTGAGCAACCCAGCAGTTGGGACCACAGAACAGAAGTCCCACATGCCCATGGGGATGGGAACCTGGCAGGAGTGACTCGCACCACTGGGCACACATCAGAAAATGTGTGGAGCCCAGCACTTAGGGCCTGACACCAGAAGGCCCTCATCACTGAGGGGAGGAGGCCCCAGCACGCTCCAACTGCCACCAGAGGGTCCACGTCGCCAAGGCAACGTGTGCCAGCCAGGCAGGATTGACCTCACAGCAGAGGGCCCACATCATGAAAGTGTGAGCAACCCAGCCGTTAGGACCTCAGAACAGAAGGCCCACACGCTCATGAGGATGGGAAACTGGCAGGAGTGCCCTCGTACCACTTAGCACGTATCAGAAAATGTGGGAACCCCGCCATTAGGGTCTGACGCCAGAGGGCCTCATCACCACGGGAAGGAGGCTCCCAGCAGGCTCCAACTGCCACCAGGGTGCCGAAGTCAACAAGGCGGGTTGTGCCAGCCAGGCAGGAGTGACCTCAGAGAAGAGGGCTCACCTCACGGATGTGTGAGGAACCCAACCAGGATCAGAGTCTCACCAGAGGGCCCACATCACCAAGGGGATGGGAACCAGCAGGAGTGTCCACACACCAGTGGGACCACATCCTCAAAAGATGAGGAACCCATCACATATGGCCTCAAACCTGAGGACATACATCACCATGTGGCTGGGAGTGAGGCAGGTATCTGGAGGGGCACATTTAACTCTAATTAATTAAGCAAAGGCTCAGAGTGCCGTGCTGGACCCTGATTATGGCCTGAAGCAAACCTGCAGTTTTGTGGCCAGCTTACAAGGAAGCAAGTTAAGAAAGGAGCTCAGGGGCACTGTAATTCACAAACCTGCAGAGATAAATGACAGCTATTGGCAAAAATATATCGAAGTAAGTCTGCAAAGAGGACTTGAAAACGAGGCAGAATTGCAGGAATCATATTTCAAGAGGTAGATTGGAATTGCATTTAAAGCATATGAAAAGCGGCAGATCTTTGACAGTGATGCACATGGACAAAAAGTGCGTATACATTTTTCCTGAATATATTCAGGAAAAACGCATATGAACATTTTGGCCAACCAAGCACTCCAGCAATGGAAATCCACACTACAATGAAGTCACATTTCCCATTCGTCAAAAAGGCCATCTGAATAAAGTGTAAAAACCAGAAACACAGGACAGGCCATGGAGAACAGGGAGCCATGTTATGCTGATGGGCGGGATGTAAATTGCCAACAGACATTCTGGAGATGTTCATGGTGTATCCTGAAACATCTAAAAAACAAAGCTACAGAGCCTAGGGCACTTCCACTTTTGGCCCTATAGCTTAGGAAAATTAAAATCAACAAGACACAGCCAACACAAAATTTAGGGCTGCTGTGTTTACAAGAACCTCGAGTCCAGTACAAATTAAATATCCCAGAAAGAAAAAAATGGATAAAGAAGTTGTGCTACTTACGTACAACGGAATATCACTCAGCAGTGAAATCAATGTCATCAGGCCTGTAGCAGCAAATTGAGTGGATTTAATTATGATGATTCTAAGAGAAATATGTCACACAAGGAAAGATAATTATCATAAGATATCACTAATAGAGGGAGTGTAAACTTGGCTACACATAAACTGAATTACAAAACCGAACAGAGTCTCACATTTAGATAAAAACCTTATGCTTGCTTAAGGGGAAAGTTGAGTTGGGCTGCTGTATAAAAACAGATTGAAATTAGCACACATACCATTCCATAAGCCAAATACGTAATAAACAAGACCTACTCTTTGCTCAGCGAAATAGACTCATCCATGGTGTATCACCTCACACCTATTAGAATGGGCATCATCAGAAAATCTACAAACAACAAATGCTGGAAATGGTGTGGAGATAAGGAATCCTCTTCCACTATTGTTGGGAACGTAAATTGATACAGTCACTGTGGAGAACATTATGGAGTTTCTTATAAAACTAAGAATAGAATTACCATATGATACAGCAATCCCTCTACTGGGCATACACCCAGACAAAACCATAAATCAAAAAGAGACATTCACCACAATGTTCATTGCATCACTATTTACACTATCCAGGAAATGGAAGCAACTTAAATGCCCACAGACACACGAATGCATAAAGATGTGGTACATATATAAAATGGAATATTACTAAGCCATAAAAAGGAATGAAATTGGGACATTTGTAGAGACGTTGATGGATCTAGAGACTGTCATACAGAGTGAAGTAAGTCAGAAAGAGAAAAACAAATCTTGTATATTAATGCATATATGTGGAACCTAGAAAAATTGTACAGATGAACCGTTTTGCAAGGCAGAAATAGAGCAATACATGTATACAACAAACGTATGGACAACAAGGGGGGAAAGCTGTTTGGGTTGGTGGTGGGAGGAGTTGAGATATTGGGATTGGTATGTATACATTTATATGTATAAAGTAGATAACCAAAAACAACCTGCTGTATAAAAATATAAAATTAAATTCAAAATAAAAAAATAAAATTAAAAAAAGTAAAACAGAAAAAATATTCTTCCCTTCACATACATGTATTTATATGAATAAATTATTTCCATGCTTATATCTGTAAATACACAAAAGAGGAATAAAATCTACCTTGAACCAAAAACGAAAAAAAGATAAAAAAGAACAGAACCCACCAGTTACACAGAGGAAAACCGTTTCAGGGCACTTGCTCCAATTGCAAACAATTCTGAAGTTGGTCAGTGGTGGGGAATCATCTCCCATTCAGCCAGCATGCTCCTCGCAACAAGCGTCCTCACTGCAAAGCTGGGGGACCGTGCCGAGGTATCTGTGAGTAAACGTGGGCCGAGCCCCAGGCCAGCTGCTGCTGAAATGTTCCCACCCTTCCAAGGCTAAACACCTGAATATGTACAAGGACTTGAAAACCTAGAGGAAGGGCCATGGAGCCACATGTGGGACAGCATGCCAGCCGACTTGGTGCCTGCAGGCCAGCCAGGATGGTCCTGGCCCTGGGTGCTCTTCTGGAAGCTCTCCATTTCCCTGCCTGAGATACCCCTGCTGTCCCGGCCCCCACTGCTTTCTTCCTTCCTCACCTGTGCCCAGGGAGAAATTCCAGCGGCACGTGTGGGTGACACATCCTCTTCTTTAGCAGGTAGCATCTTGGCAACTGCTGCAGAAAGTCCAGCAGAGCCCCACTCACACTGGGACACCCACAAAGCCGTGGCCTCTCACTCCCTCCCACCAGCCCAGCCCCGAGACTGCTGACAGGGCAGAGAAAATGGCGTCAGGCACAGCTGCAGGGGCTCTTGCTGCCTGGAGCGGTGTTTATATTGATCTCAACCCAGGCACACCTGGGGAGGGCTGGCCGGCACGGTCAGGCTTCCCAAGCCAGCCAATAATCACCCCTCAGGGGCTCACAGTTGCTGAAAATGGAACTTGCTGAATTGGCCAGGTCCAAGGAACAGGTGTGGGCTCCTGAGAGTCAGGATAGACAAGGGGCTGCAGCTCTGGCTTGTTTTCTAATTATATTATCTGGCCCATGAGTGGGAGACAACTTCAAGAAAACCCTCTCCTAATGAGAGGAACCCAGGAGTCAGGGAGAGGATGGGTGGGTGGTGGTTGGAGACAGAGGCCTGGTGCCCCGGGTGCAGTGGAAGTCTCTGGAAGACCAGGTGGAGGAGGCCGCACAGAGTGATGCCCAGGGTCACAGACCTGTCAGAGCTGCTGTTTGTTAGTTCAAGTCCTGCTCTGAGGTGCTCTGTGTCAGATCTGAGCGACAGGTGAGCTGGGAGTGCTCTGCAATGAGAGCTATGTGCACGGTTCCTGTGTGCCCAGCCCTGCCAAGGTACCTGCAAGGGTAGCTCTGTATCCTGGGAGGGGCCTGACCACGGGAGCCCCATGGACTGCAGAGGACCTGCCCAGGGAATCCCATATCCTGGGAGGGGTCTGAACACGAGAGCCCCGTGGGCTGGGGTGGGGGTAGGGTACCTGCCCAGGTGAGCTCCATATCCTGGGATTGGCCTGACCTCGAGAGCCCCATGGGCTGCTGGAGTCCTGGTAAAGGATGTCAGGACAGTCAGTGAAGCCACTGAGGATATACCTCCAGTAGTTCCTAAATCCTACACCCTGCTGGTCATTCTACCAACCACCAGGACTTGGTATTCTGTATTAGTCTTCACTGATGCCTTCTTTTGTATTCCATTAGTCCCAGAGTCACAAGAAATTTTGGCTTGTGAGTGACAGGACTCAACATACAACTAAAACAATACTTCCAGGCTGTCTTGCCCCAAGGGTTCAAAAATTCCCACACCATCTTTGGGGAAAGCTCAGCTAAAGACCTAAAAGTTCTACCTCTGGAAAAGGAAACACTCCTTCAATATTCAGACGACATTCTGATCGCCAGCCCTACTAAGGAGGCCTCAGAACTACCAAGCCAATAAAGGATAGAAGTTGTCCACGAAAAAGCTCAAGTATCACAGACTACGGTGACCTGCCTGGGCTTCATTCTCACAGAAGGTCGGAGAAGCCCATCCCAGGAAAGGGAAGAAACAATTTACAGCCTTACCCCTTTCTGAAACTAGAAGACAGCTTAGGGGTTCCTGGGGAAGCCAGGGTTTCCTGCCTCGGGATCCCTAACTACAGTCTACTAGCTGGGCCTCTATATGAAACACTGAAAGGAAAAGATGATGATCCTTTTGAATAGAATCCAGAAGTGGCCTTTCAAGAATGGAAAGAGCAGTCAATTCAGACCCTTGCCCTGGAACTCCCTAATTTAGCTAAACCCTTTGACCTTTACATTCCTGGTGAAAGGTGAATCGCCATTGGAGTATTAGTGCAAAAACTGGGACCACTTGAAATGGAACAATGCAAGAATGCCATCCAGGTAGGATAAACTATGGTCACCAAGGGGCTTGGCCCACCGCCACATCTGGCCAAGATACTGGTGGTATCTGAAAACCTGGAAATCAGCAGCCCAAAAGGCCACCTCCCTTCTAAGGGAAACAGACCCCACGTGGTGATCCTAACCCCCAACCATGCCCTGAAGTTGCAGGGTTTGCTCCGTGGGCACACTGACCTCGATTGAGGAGGCCCTCCAACTCCAACCTCCAGAGAGATAACCGGGGGCAACGGGGCACCATGACGACCCGTGTGACCATCACTTGACCTGGAGTTTCTCTCATAAAACAACAAGAGTGTGTCCCAAAAGAGTAGACTACTGCTTGCAGTACTTACTGTACCCAGAGGGGAGCTAATAATCTTGGCGGGGGAACCGTATATCATGCTGTCACCATAGAAAAGCCTACAGACACCCTGATGATGGTGGCCAATAAGACCGGCTGGACTCCTGTTTACTTCCAAAGGCTCTTGACTCAGTGACCATCATGATCCTTCATCACCACTGACCCTGGACTGTCTGGGAGCTGAGCGGGCAGGATCCTGACACCTGGTGCTGTTTTTACGTTAATTCAGGGGCCTAATGGAAGAAAGCGCAGACTGTTGGTCAGAGCATCTAGGCTGGCAGAAACGGTCAGTCAGAGCATCTAGGCTGGCAGAAACGGTCAGCCTAAGGTGGCCGAACAAATGTGGGGCGGAGTGAAACTGGACCTCACAGCGCCACTGCACATCTCCTTTCTGGACCCTTAAAGGTCATTAGAATCTATAACACTTCCAATACTGGTGCTCAGGTGGACGAGCAGGGAGGCAGGAGGCCTGGGGACAATCAACGTCACCTGGAGGCTGCTGGGGAGAAGTTCTGACCCTCGCCCACGGGTATGAAGCCTCCTAACTCAGCACTCAGCAGTTACAGAAGAAGGGTCTGCACCCGCAGCACTCCAAGAATGAGGAAAGGGACAAAAGGCAGAAGAGAAGTTTGTCCCAGGCAAAGCCCCTTAAAAATGCCTGGGAGATAAAAATAGAATCTGGGCAATAAAATAAAGTCTAACCATTTTTATCCTTTGTGCTTTGTCTAATTTCAGGTGCTCCTAGTGTCCCGCATACAGAGGTTCCACACCCGGCACTTCAGACCAGATTTCCTAGAGCAGAATGGCTCGAAGACACTTCAGCTCCTGGGGCCCAGTTCAGACTCCGTGACATAGAGCCTGAGCTGCAGCCAACCAGGTCCTCGAGAGCTCAGCCCCCTCCCTCCCAGTGACTCTGACAGGATCTCTACACAGCAGCCCAGCCCACAGCCCACAGGGTAGCACCTCTCCATTCTCTGATCAAAATATAAAGTTTCCTTTGCTTTTGAACCAAACTCAGTCTCGATCTATTGGCTCCAATGACACTGGGCAGGGGGACACTTGTTGGCGTCCACTCTGGAGGATCAGTAACAGAAATTGAGAACATTGTAACTTCAATGAACAGATGTGTGAGCCAAACTGTAATTAACATAGAACAGTGTATAAGGCTCGGGTAAAATAAGATGTTTCTAACACTTCCATTTGATATTTCCATCACTTTCTTATAAGCAAGTTCAGTGGAAAGGTTTGTCTTCTTTGTCAGGTCAATATTAGAGAAACAAAGTGATTTCTTTCCAAGGATGTACATCTAATAATCTTGGTTAAAGCTTCAATCTTGTTTTAAATGCTTTTGCATTGAAAATGATACCTCTCTTTCAGCTCCCCCATTTCTGAGAAGCATAAAATCTTATAATTTATTATTACCAAAGGGAAATGGTAGGAGGAGGGATAAATTAACAGTTTGGGATTAACACATACACACTGCTATGTATGAAATCATCAGCAAGGAACTACTGTATAGCACAGGGAACTACACTCAATATTTTGCAATAACCTATAAGGGGAAATGATCTGAAAAAGAATAGATATTTTTATTGACATCATCCATCAATGACAGTAAAAATGGAATCTAAGGGAAGACAGTGGTGAGTGCTTCTGACCCTGAAGACTTCAATCATCTAAAGTTTGGACTCTGCCTACTTCCCAAGGCCCTTAATGAACATATGTGTAGCCGTAGCTTAAAAAATTCCCCAGTTTGGGTTGCGGAGAGACACTGATATTGAAAATCCCCTGGTGTTCTCCTCACATGAATGGGACCCTTCCTACACCTAAAACATGCCTGTCACACCCAGAGGATGGTATACCGTCTGATCGGGAAAAGTTTGGAAAAGGCATCTCATCTCCTCATCTCTTGGTGCTAGGGTTCACCACTCCAGCGTCTTTACTAACAGTCTCCCCACTTGGAGATGTCAGCACTGTCAACATCCTGTTGCATACAGTTTGGAATTTGTCCAGAGGATGAAGCAGAAGGAGGAGGAACAATGAGAGACAAGTCCTAGGTGTTCGGACAGGCACATGCCACTCTAATTTCCAATCAGGAAGACGAATTGACCAAAGGCTAGGGTTGCCCATGGAAACAGAATAGGGCTTGAGGAATCCTGATGCTTTGTGGCCAGTTCCCATAAACACAAGTTGGAAAATGGAACTCAGGGGCACTAAAATTCACGAAACTGCAGAATTGAAAATATCTATCACTGAAAAATGTCTTGAGGAAAGTCAGAGAAAAGGACTTGTAAGCAACGGAGAATGGCAGGAAAGGGATTGGAAGAGGTAGAAAGGACTCGCCATTAAGCACAAGAAAAGCGGCTGAACATTGCCAACATTGCAGTTGGCCAAAAAGGGTGTATGCGTCTTTTTCTGTATATATTCAAGAAAAGGGCATACACTTTTTTAGCCAACCAAACAGGTGGGCACTGGAAATCAATACTACAAAACATATCACTTTGCATCAGTCAGAAGAGCCGTCCTCATAAAGTGTAAACACCAGAAATGCAGGACAGGGCAAGGAGAAAAGGGAGCCCTGTGAGTCTTATAGTGGAAATGTATATTGCCAACGGTCACTCTGGATAAGTCTATTGTGTTTACTAAAGCATCTAAAAAATGAGCTACCGAGCACAGGGCACTTGCACTCATGGACGTATATCTTGGGAAAAACAAAAATCGAGAGGACACAGGCACCCCAATGTTTACCACCTCTCTGTTTAAAAGATCCTCGACTAGGATATAACTTAAATGTATCTGCAGAGAAAAAACGGACAGAGATGTGGTGCTTATGTAGAGTGGAATATTACTCAGCCTGGAAATCAATGAAATGCGGCCAGTTATAACAACTCCAGAGGAGTTACGTGTGATCATTCGAAGTCACATAATTCAAAAAGAAAAAGACATAAGATATCACTAATACATGGAATGTTAACATGGCTACACATGAACTGAATTACAAAAGAGAAGAGGGTATCAAATTAAGAAAACCAACTTATGCTTCCTTAAGGGGAAAGGTGAGTTGGGGTGCTGCATAAAACCAGAGATTGAAATTAGCACAGATACCATTCCATAAGCCAAATATGTAATAGTCAAGACCTACTCCTTGCTCAACGAAATGGACTCAACACGCCATATTCAATGCCTAAGAATATACCGGATTAGTAAGAATCTTAAAACCCATGGACTTATATGTCTCTGTAAGAGAATCAAGCGCGTGTACAGCGGCATAAACGCAGCAGTGAAAATCCGATAAATCCCATTATCAAAATAAATTTCAAAAACAAAACACAAAGACAGTGAAATAGAGAGCAATTCTTAAATAATTCACTCAGGGCATGTGATGCAACCTGGATTTACCACATCTACACCCAGAGCTGGTTGAGACATAAGGCTGGAGACTTCAGGCTGATAGCATTGGTGAGTTTCGGTGAACAAATGCAGATCTTTTGAAGTCATACTGCATGGTACCCATTCCAAGGGTCCCAACTCTCCAGGTTCAAGGGATTCTTTCTTCAGCTAAAACATGCGTGGGAAACCCAGAGTATGGTCCACCGTGTGATTAGGAAACGATTTAAAATGCATCTCAGTTTTCGTATCCTGGTCCTCGGGTTCACCATTCCAGACGGTTTACTAACACTCTCCCCGCTTGG